>NW_027039436.1:37500-62500 GCF_034236695.1 Oncorhynchus nerka | reverse complement strand
CAGGTAGAGTGGTGGATAATCAGGTAGAGTGGTGGATAATCAGGTAGAGTGGTTCTATGGGATAATCAGGTAGAGAGTAGTTCTATGGGATAATCAGGTAGAGTGGTGGTATAATCAGGTAGAGTGGTGTATAATCCCAGGTAGAGTGGTGGATAATCAGGTAAGTGGTGGATAATCCAGGTAGAGTGGTAGGATAATCAGGTAGAGTGGTTCTATGGGATAATCAGGTAGAGTGGTGGGATAATCAGGTAGAGAGTGGTTCTATGGGATAATCAGGTAGAGTGGTGGGATAATCAGGTAGAAGTGGTTCTATGGGATAATCAGGTAGAGTGGTGAATTAATCAGAGTAAGTGGTGAATAATCAGGTAGAAGTGGTTCTATGGGATAATCAGGTAGAGTGGTGGATAATCAGGTAAGTGAGTGAATGTCAGGTAGAGTAGTGGATAATCAGAGTAGAAGTGGTGAATAATCAGGTAAGTAGTGAGATAATCAGGTAGAGTTGTTCTTGGCCCCAGCCCTGAGCCCTGCTTATGGAGCAGAAAAGAGAGAGGGTGTCTCTCTATTACTAATGGAATTTCGGCATATTGCCACATGCATCGCTGTGACTGCATCTCCTACATACTGAAACAAGGCTACGTTAAGCTGCTGAACACACACACACACACACACACACACACACACACACACACACACACACGAGCCATCATTTCCCTCTGTAAATCGTCCTAAATATCTACGGGGCCTGGTCCCGCCCTGTTAGGGTTCCAGGTGACTAAACTGGGCTCTCTACAGGACCTGAGGTGACCTGTTCAGGGTTCAGAGTGACCAAGCTGAGCTATCTACGGAGACCTGAGTCCGACCTGACACATTAGGAGATTCAGCAGTGACAAACTGGAACTCTCTACAGAACCTAGTCGACCTCAACACATTAGGGATTCAAGTGAAAGCTACATATCTCAGAACCTGGGTAACCTAACACATTAGGGATTCAAGTAATAAAGCTGAAACTATCTCCCAGAACCTGGGTAACCCTAACACGTTAGGGAATTCAAGTAGAAAGCTGCATATCTACGAACACTAGGTGACCTGACCACGTTGGGATTCAAGTAGTTAGCTGGCTCTCTACGAGACCTGGGTGAGCCTGTTAGAATTCAGCAAGTAGAGAAGCTGAATATCTCACGAGACACAGATGACCTGTTGGAGATTCCAGGTGATAAACTGAATATCTACGAGACCTGGGTGAACCTGTTAGGGAATTCAAGTGATAGGCTGAATATCTACGGAACCTGGTTGATCTGACGTTAGGGTTCAGGTGATGGCTGAATATCTACGGGACCTGGACTGACCTGTTGGGGTTCAGGTGATAGGTCAACCGGGTCCCGTGGGCTCAGCCTCACTGAGCCCAACGAGTCGCCAGGTCCCGTAGATATCAGCCTGAACTGGCGTGTCCGTGCTCAGCAGGTCCCGCTCTGAATGTTCAGCCTGACACGAGTAGGGTTCAGGTGATAAGAGCTGACCCTTGATTATTCCTCAGAGAGGAGGAGAGGGGGCAAAGACAGGGGGCAGGGAATTATGAGAGTATTTGTCTCATCTCAGGAATAGCTTGAGTAGTAGCGGCAACAGCGTCGCCATCTGATGATGTCACAGAAAAAGAAGAGTTCACAGGAAGAGGGCATGCGTTCGGTTTGGGATTCCCTAAAAGCAAGATCCCGGAGCTGGCCTGAGACTCTGGTAACAACCACATCTATACCTGTCTGTCTGTCTGTCTGTCTGTCTGTCTGTCTGTCTGTCTGTCTGTCTGTCTGTCTCTGTCTGTCTCTGTCTGTCTGTCTGTCTGTCTGTCTGTCTGTCTGTCTCTGTCTGTCTGTCTGTCTGTCTGTCTCTCTGTCTGTCTCTGTCTGTGTCTGTGTCTGTGTCTGTATGTCTGTCTCTGTCTGTCTCTGTCTGTCTGTCTCTGTCTGTCTCTGTCTGTCTGTGTCTGTGTCTGTCTGTCTGTCTCTGTCTGTCTGTCTGTCTGTCTGTCTCTGTCTGTCTGTCTGTCTGTCTGTCTGTCTGTCTGTCTGTCTGTCTGTCTGTCTGTCTGTTGCCTGCCTGCCTGCCTGCCTGTCTGTCAATCAGGGACATGTTGAAAATGTCAGTGAGCACCCCGGATTAGTCAGCTCACAGTACACGTCTTGGTAATCTGTCTGGCCCCACAGCCTTGTGTATGTTGCCTGTTTAAAGGTCTTACTCTCTTTATAAGAAGCACACAATTCTACCCAATGTTTGTACACTGCAGATACCAACAGCATTCCTCTTCCCTCGTTCCCCCTCTCTTCTCTTCTCACCCCCTCCCCTTTTTCCTTTCTCCCCCCTCCCTCTCCTCCCCCTTCTCCCTCCTCCATCTCCTCCCCTCCCCAACTCCTCCTCTTCCCCTTCTCCCTCATCCCCTTCCCTCCCTTCTCCCCTCCCTCTCCCTCCCTTCTCCCCCTCCCCATCTCCCCCCTCCCCTCCCCCCGTCCTCCCTCCCCCTTCTCCCCCTCCCTCTCCCCTCCCCCTCCCTCTCCCTCCCTTCTCCCCCTCCTCCCCTCCCCCATCTCCACCCTCCCTCCCTCCCCCCTCCCCCCCCTCCCTCTCTTCTCCCCTCCCTCTCCTCCCCTCTCCCTCATCCCCCTCCCTCCCTCCCAACCCCCCTCCCTCCTCCTCTTCTCCCCCCTTCTCCCCCCTTCTCCCTTATCCCCCTCCCTCCCTCCTCTTCTCCCCCTTCCAGATATGTTTCTTCACAGGTACATCGTTGCCAGAGTGATCTGGGCCTACATGTTGTCTATAGCAGTGACCTATAGCATCACTCTGTGTCTGTTTCCTGGTCTGGGAATCAGAGATACGCATAACCCGACCCTGGGAGTAGCTACTCTATACTCATCATGGCCACATTCAACATGGCGACTTCGTAGAAGCAAGGGTCAGTTTACTTGTCCAGTGTTCTCAAACCTCTCCTTGGGGACCCCCATCCATTCCAAGCCTCTCCTTGGTGACCCCCAACCGTTCCAAACCTCTCCTCTGGACTAGCCATTCCAAACCTCTCCTTGAGGACCCCAGCGTTCCAAACCTCTCCTTGGGGCCCCATCCGTTAAATCTCTCCTTGGCGGACCCCCAGCCGTTCCAAGCCTCTCCTCTGGACCCCAGCCGTTTCAAACCTCTTCTCGAGGACCCCCAGTGTTTCCAAACCTCTCCTTGGGGACCCCCAGCCATTCCAAGCCTCTCACTGAGGGGACCTCAGCCGTTAAGCCTCTCCTTGGGGACCCCCAGTGTTCCAAACCTCTCCTTGGGACCCCAGTGTTCCAAGCCTCTCCTTGGGACCCCCAGTGTTCCAAACCTCTCCTTGAGACCCCCCAGCGTTCCAAACCTCTTCTATAGGACCCCCAACCATTCCAAACCTCTCTATGGGACCCCCAACCATTCCAAGCCTCTCCTCATCACTGGATTAGATGGTATGAATGGATGAATGATAGATGACAGGAATAGAATTGATAGATGAATGATAGTAGGAACGTAGGTGATTGATAGATAGATGATAGATAAATGAATGGAATGATAGATAAATAATGAATGATGAATGAAATAGATAGATGAATGGCCAAAATATAGGTAATTGATAGATGATAGGTAGGAAACGTAGGTATTAATGAATAAATAGATAAATGAATGAAATAGATAGATAGATATAGTAAGAATATAGATAATTATTAGATGATAGTAGGAAGAATAGGTAATTGATGGTGATAGATAAATAGATGAATGATAGAATGATAGATGAATGATAGATAGATAGATGGTAAAATATAGAATTATAGATAGATAGATAGTAAAAATATGAAATAAATAGATGAATGGCAAAAATAAAATAAATAGATAGTAAGAATATAAATAAATAGATGATATGAATAGTAAAATATGAAATAAATAGATAGATGGAAAAAAATATGCAAATAAATAGATAGATAGATAGTAAAATAGTAAATAAATAGATAGATAGGTAGTAAGAATATGAAATAAATAGATAGATAGTAAGAAATAGCAAATAAATAGATAGATAGATGGCCAAAATAACAAATAAATAGATAGATAGATAAATAAAATAACAAATAAATAGATAGATAAGTAGTAAAATAGCAAATAAATAGATAGATAGGTAGTAAAATATGCAAATAAATAGAAATAGCAAATAAATAAAAATAGATAGATAGATAAAATAGCAAATAAATAGATAAATAAAATAGCAAATAAATAGATAGATAGATAGTAAGATATAAATAAATAGATAGATAGATAAATAAATAACAAATAAATAGATAGATAGAAAATAATAAATAAATAGATAGATAGATAGTAAAATAACAAATAAATAGATAGATAGATATGCCAAAATATAAATAAATAGATAGATAGGTAAGTGCAAGAATAGCAAATAAATAGATAGATAAGTAATAAAATAAAAATAAATAGATAGATATAATAAGAATATATAATAAATAGATAGATAAGAAATAAATAAATAGATAGATAGTGTAAATAAAAAATAGATAGATAGTAGTAAAATAGCAAATAAATAGATAGATAGATAGTAAAATAGAAAATTGATAGATAGATAGTAAAAATATGAAATAAATAGATAGATAGATAGTCAAAATAAAAATAAATAGATAGATAGAGTAAGCCAAGAATAGCAAATAGGTAATAATAGATAGCCAAGAATAGCAAATAAATAGAAATAAAATATGAAATAGATAGATAGATGAGATAGTAAAATATAGGTGATAGATAGATGGTAAGAATATGAAATAGGTATTAGATGATAGTAGAAGCATAGGTAATTGATAGATAGATGATAGATAATAAATAGATGATAGATAAATAGATATGATGAATAGATAAATAGATAGATAGATAGTAAAATAAAATTGATAGATAGAATAGTAAAATAGCAAATAAATAGATAGATAGTAAGAATATGAAAATAAATAATGAAAATAGCAAATAAATAGATAGATAGAATAGATAGATAGATAGTAATAATAGCAAATAAATAGATAGATAGTAAGAATAGCAAATAAATAGATAGATAGTAGTAAAAATAAAATAAATAGATAGATAGATAAAATAATGGAAATAAATAGATAGATAGAAATATAAATAATAGATAGATAGATAAAAATATAGCAAATAGATAGATAGATAGATAGTAAAATAGGTATTGATAGATAGATAGAAACGTAGGTAAATAGATAGATAGATAAATAGATGAATGATATAGATAGATGAATGATAGATAAATAGATAGATAGATAGTAAAATAGCAAATTGATAGATGAATGTAAAATAAATAGATAGATAGCCAAATAAAATAAATAGATAAATAATAATAGCAAATAAATAGATAGGCAAGAATAACAAATAAATAGATAGATAGATAAGAAATAGCAAATAAATAGATAAAAAAATAAATAAATAAATAGATAGATAGATAGTAAAATAACAAATAAATAGATAGATAGATAAAAATAAAAATAAATAGATAGATAGTAAAATAACAAATAAATAGATAGATAGTAAGAAATAAATAGATAGATGAAGTAGATAGAAATAGCAAATAAATAGATAGATAGATAGTAAAATAAAATAAATAAATAGATAGATAGATGGCCAAAATATTAGTAAATAGATAGATAGATAAATAGATAGATAGTATTAAAATATAAATAAATAGATAGATAGATAAGCCAAATAAATAAATAGATAGATAGATAAATAAAAATAGCAAATAAATAGATAGATAGATAGGCCAAAATAGCAAATAAATAGATAGATAGAATAGAAATAAATAGATAAATAAAATAGAAATAGATAGATAGTAAAATAAAAAATAGATAGATGAATGAATAATAAAATAAAATAAATAGATAATGGTAAAAATAGCAAATAGATAGATAGATAGATAGTAAAATATGCAAATTGATAGATAGATAGTAAAAATAGGAAATAGATAGATAGTAAAAAAATAAATAAATAGATAGATAGAGTAGTAAAATAGCAAATAAATAGATAGATAGATAAAACATAAATAAATAGATAGATAGATGAATAAGAATATAGATAGATAGATAGATAAGCCAAAAAATAGAAATAGATAGATAGATAGATAATAAAATATAGGTAATTGATAGATAATAGTAGAAAATAGGTAATTAATTGATAGATAAATAGATAGATAGATAATGAAGATAAATAGATAGATAGATGAATGGTAAGAATAGCAAATAAATAGATGATAGTAGGAAACGTAAATAATTGATAGATAAATAGATAGATAGATAAATAGATAGATAATGAAGATAAATAGATAGATAGATGGCCAAAATATGAAATAAATAGATAGATAGAAAAATAGCAAATAAATAGATAGATAGTAAAATAAAAATAAATAGATAGATAAAAATATAAAATAAATAGATAAATAAGAATAGAAATAAATAGATAGATAGATAGTAAAAATAAAATAAATAGATAGATAGATAGCCAAAATAACAAATAAATAGATAGATAGAGTAGTAAAATAAATAAATAAATAGATAGATGGCCAAAAAATAAATAGATAGATAGATAGATAAAATAACAAATAAATAGATAGATAGATAATGCAAGAATATAAATAAATAGATAGATAGAGTAGCCAAAATATAAAATAAATAGATAGATAGGTAGTAAAATAAAAATAAATAGATAGATAGGTAGTAAAATATAAATAAATAGATAGATAGAAGTAGTAAAATAAAATAGATAGATAGATAGTAAAAATAAAATAAATAGATAGATAGATAAGTAAAATAAAAATAAATAGATAGATAGATAGTAAAATATAAAATAATAGATAGATAAGTAAAAATAGCAAATAAATAGATAGATAGATAGTAAGAATAGCAAATAAATAGATAGATAGATAGCCAAGAATATAAATAAATAGATAGATAGATAGTAAAATAGAAATAAATAGATAGATAGTAAAGAATAAAAATAAATAGATAGATAGATAGTAAAATAATAGAATAAATAAATAGATAGATAGATAAAAATATATAAATAGATAGATAATGAAATATAGCAAATAAATAGATAGATAGGTAATAAAATATGCAAATAAATAGATAGTAAAATATAAATAAATAGATAGATAGATAGTAAAAATATAAATAAATAGATAGATGACAAAAATAAATAAATAAATAGATAGATAGAGTAGCCAAAATAGCAAATAAATAGATAGATGAAGGCCAAAATAACAAATAAATAGATAGATAGATAGTAAAATATAAATAAATAGATAGATAGGTAGTAAAATAATAAATAAATAGATAGATAAATAAAATAGCAAATAAATAGATAGATAAAATAAAATAGTAATAAATAGATAGTAAGAAATAACAAATAAATTGATAGATAGATAGTAAAATAAAATAAATAGATAGATAGTAAAATAGCAAATAAACAATAGATGAATAAAATAGCAAATAGATAGATAGATAATATAAAAATAGCAAATAGATAGATAGATAGATAAGCAAATATAGATATTGATAGATAATGGTAAAAATAAAATAGATAGATAGATAGTAAAATAACAAATAATAGATAGATAGTAAAAATATGAAATAGATAGATAGATAGAGTAGTAAAATAACAAATAAATAGATAGATAATAGTAAGAATAGAAATAAATAGATAGATAGAAATGGCCAAAATATTGATAGATAGATAGTAAAAATATGGAAATAGATAGATAGATAGATGGCCAAAATAAATAGATTGATAGATAGATAGTAAAAATATGAAATAGATAGATAGATAGATGAAAATAATAAATAGATAGATAGATAGTAAAAATAGTAGATAGATAAATAAAATAACAAATAAATAGATAGATAGGTAAATAAAATAGATAAATAAATAGATAGATATGGTAAAACATAAATAAATAGATAGATAGATAGTAAAATAGCAAATAAATAGATAGATAGATAGTAAAATATGGGTGATAGATAGATAAAAATATATGGATAGATAGATAGATAATGATAAAATATAGCAAATAAATGAATAGTAAGAATATAGGTAATTGATAGATGATATGGTAGGAAACATTGGTGGTCAATTGATATAAGATAAATAGAATGAAATAATGATAGATAATAGATAATGAATAAATAGAAATTGATAGATGATAGTAGGAAACGTAAAATTGATAGATAGATGAATGATAGATAAATAGATGAATGATAAATAGATAGATGAATGGTAAAAATATAAATAATAGATAGATAGTAAAAATAGAAATAAATAGATAGATAGATAAAATAGCAAATAAATGAATTTAATAAAATAGCAAATAAATAAATAGATAGATAAAAATAGCAAATAGATAGATAGATAGGTAAAAATAAAAATAAATAGATAGATAGCCAAAATAAATAAATAGATAGATAATAATAACAAATAAATAGATAGATAGATAATAAAATAAAAATAGATAGATAGATAGATAGTAAAATATAAATTATTAGATAGATAATAAAAATAAATAAATAGATAGATGGAAATAATAAATAGATAGATAGTAAAATAACAAATTGATAGATAGATAGTAAAAATAGATAGATAGATAGATAGATAGTAAAATATAGGTAATAGATAGATAACAAAAATAGAAATAGATAGATAGCCAAAATAAATAAATAAATAGATAGATAGAGTAGTAAGAATAGCAAATAAATAGATAGATAGTAAAACATAAATAAATAGATAGATAGATAGTAAAATATGAAATTGATAGATAGATACTAGAAATATAAATAGATAGATAGATAGATAGAATGTAAAATATAAATAATTGATAGATGATAGTGTAACGTAAATTGGTAATTGATAGATAAATAGATAAATAATGAATGATAGATAATGATAGATAAATAGATAGATAGAATAGAAAATAGGTAATTGATAGATAGATAGAAAAATAAAATAAATAGATAGATAGATAAGAATAAATAAATAGATAGATAAAAAATAAATAAATAGATAGATAGATAAAAAAATAAATAAATAGATAGATAGATGAATAGTAGAACTATGGAAATAAATAGATAGATAGAGTAGAAAATAAAAATAAATAGATAGATATGGTAAAATATGAAATAAATAGATAGATAGATAGATGGAAATATAGAAATTGATAGATAATAAATAAAAATATGATAGATAGATAGATAGATAAACCAAATAAAAATAAATAGATAGCCAAAATATAAAATTAATTGATAGATGATAGGTAGAAACGTAAAATTGGTAATTGATAGATAAATAGATAAATGATAGATGATAGATAGATAGATAGAAAATATAGAATAATTGATAGATGATAGTAGGAAACATTGTAATGTAATTGATAGATAGATGATAGATAAATAGATAATGATAGATAAATAGATAGATAATAGGCCAAAATAAATTAGATAGATAAGCCAAAATACCAAATAAATAGATAGATATAAAATAGAAATAAATAGATAGAAAATATAAATAAATAGATAGAAAAATAACAAATAAATAGATAGATAGATAGATAGTAAAAATAAAAATAAATAATAGATAGATAGTAAAATAGCAAATAGAGATAGATAGGTAGCCAAGAATAACAAATAAATAGATAGATAGGCAAAATAGCAAATAAATAGATAGTAAGAAATAAAAATAAATAGATAGATAGATAATAAGAATAAAATAGATAGATAGATAGATAGTAAAATATGAAATAGATAGATAGATAGTAAAAATAGAAGATAGATAGATAGAATAAATAGATAGATAGATGGCAAAAAATAGGCAAATAGATAGATAGATAAAAAATATGAAATAGATAGATAGATAGATAGTAAAATATGAAATTGATAGATGAATGGTAAAAATATAAATAGATAGATGGTAAAACATGAAATAAATAGATAGATAGATAGTAAGAATATAGGAAATTGATAGATAGATACTAAAAAAATAGATAGATAGATAGATAGGCAAGAATATGGAAATTGATAGATGATAGTATGAACAAATAAATGATCAATTGATAGATAAATAGATAGATAGATAGATGATAGATAAATAGATAGATGAATAGATAAATAGATAGATAGATGGTAAAATAGCAAATTGATAGATAGATAGTAAATAAATAGCAAATAAATAGATAGATAGGCAAAATAGCAAATAAATAGATAGATAAGAATATAGCAAATAAATAGATAGATAGATAGTAAAAATACAAATAAATAGATAGATAGATAGTAAGAACTGTAAATAAATAGATAGATAGATAGTAAGAATAAAAATAAATAGATAGATAGATAAAATAACAAATAAATAGATAGATAGATAAATAAAATAACAATTATAATGATAGTATAGTAAAATAATTGAATTGATAATAAATAGATAAATAGATAGATGATAGATAAATAGATAGAATGATAGATAGATAGATAGATAGTAAGAATATAAAATTGATAGATAGATAGTAAAATATAAATAAATAGATAGATAGTAAAATATAAATAAATAGATAGGTAAATAATAAATAGATAAATAAAATAACAAATAAATAGATAGATAGAGTAGTAAAATAACAAATAAATAGATAGATAGAGTAATAAAATAACAAATAAATAGATAGATAGATAGTAAAATATAAATAAATAGATAGATAGATAATAAAAATAACAAATAGATAGATAGATAAAAAATAAACAAATAAATAGATAGATAGATAAAATAAAATATAAATAAATAGATAGATAAAGGCAAATATAGAAATAGATAGATAGATAGGTAAAAAATAGCAAATAAATAGATAGATAGTAAAAATAATAAATAAATAGATAGATAATAAAATAGAAATAAATAGATAGATAGGTAACCAAAAATAAAAATGATAGATAGATAGTAAAATAACAAATAAATGATAGATAGATAGTAAATAGAAATAAATAGATAGGAATAAAAATAGATAGATAGATAAATAAAATATAAATAAATAGATAGATAGATAGTAAAATAACAAATAATAGATAGATGGTAAAAATATAAATAAATAGATAGATGATATGGTAAAATAACAAATAAATAGATAGATAGATAAAGAATGAAATAAATAGATAGATAGATGGTAAAATGTAATAAATAGATAGATAGGTAAATGTATAAATAAATAAATAGATAGATAAATGAAAGGTAATAAAAATAGATAGATAGATAGATAAAATAGATAAATAAATAGATAGATAGATAGAAATAAAATAAATAGATAGATAGATAAATAAATAACAAATAAATAGATAGTAATAGTAAATAAATAAATAGATAGATAGATAGATAAAAATAAAAATAATGAAATAAAAATAAATAGATAGATAGATAGTAAAATAACAAATAAATAGATAGATAGATAGTAAAATAAATAAATAGATAGATAGAGTAGTAAGAATAACAAATAAATAGATAGATAGGTAGTAAAATAACAAAAAAATAGATAGATAGTAAAATATAAATAAATAGATAGATAGGTAATAAAATAACAAATAAATAGATAAAAATAACAAATAGGTAATGGAATAGATAGATAGGTAAAATATAAATAGATAGATAGATAGGCCAAAATAAAATAGATAGATAGATAGATAGTAAAATAATATGATAGATGAATAGTAAAAATAGCAAATAGATAGATGGTAAAATAAATTGATAGATAGATGGTAAAAATATAAATAGATAGATAGATAGAAATGGCCAAAATATATGAAATAAATAGATAGATAGATAGGCAAGAATATGAAATAAATAGATAGATAGATAGTAAAATATAGGTAATAGATAGATGGTAAAAATAAATAGATAGATAGATAATAGAATATAGGTAATTGATAGATAGATAGATAAATAGATAGATAGATAGATAGTAAAATATAGCAATAGATAGATAATTTATAAAAATAGCAAATAGATAGATAAATAAAATAAAAATAAATAGATAGATAGAGTAGTAAAATAGCAAATAAATAGATAGATAGTAAAACAAAATAAATAGATAGATAGATAGTAAAATAACAAATAAATAGATAGATAGATAGTAAAATAAATTGATAGATAGTAAAATATAAGTAATTGATAGATGAATGGTAGAAAGAATTAATTGATAGATAAATAGATAAATGATAATGATAGATAAATAGATAGATAGATAAGTAAAATATAGGTAATTGATAATAATAGGTAGAAACGTAGGTAATTGATAGATAGATGATGATATAAATAGATAGATGATGATAGATAAATAGATAGATAGATAACCCAAAATAGCAAATTGATAGATAGATAAAAATATAGAAATAAATAGATAGATATAAAAATATAAATAAATAGATAGTAAAATATAAATAAATAGATAGATAGATAGTAAAATAACAAATAAATAGATAGATAGTGGTAAAAATAACAAATAAATAGATATGGATAGTAAAAATAAATATAAATAGATATAATAAAAATAAAAATAAATAGATAGATAGATAATAAAATAACAAATAGATAGATAGATAGATAGTAAGAATAACAAATTGATAGATAGATAAATATAGAAATAGATAGATAGTAAAAATAAATAGATAGAATAGTAAGAATATAAATTGATAGATAATGGTAAATAGAAATAGATAGATAGATAGAATGGTAAAATATAAATAGATAGATAGTAAAAATAGCAAATAGATAGATAGATGGCCAAAATAGCAAATAAATAGATAGATAGGTAGAAAATAGCAAATAAATAGATAGATAGTAAAACATAAATAAATAGATAGATAGATAGTGAAATATCAAATTATAGATAGATACTAAAAATATATATAGGTAGATAGATAGATAGAAGAAATAGGTAATAGATAGATGATAGATAGCTTGTAATTTAAATGATAGATAAATAGATAAATAGATAGATAATAGATAAATAGATATGAATGATAGATAAATAATAATAGATAGAATATAGATAGATAGATAGATAACAAATAAAAATAAATAGATAATAAGGCCAAAATATATTGAAATAAATAATAAATAATAGAAATAAATAATAGATAGATAGAAAATATAAATAAATAGATAGATAGATAGTAAGAATGTGAAAATAAATAGATAGATAGATGGTAAAATAAAAATAATAGATAGATAGAAAGAATAGCAAATAAATAGATAGATAGATAGTAAAGAATAAAAATAGATAGATAGATAAAAATAGAAATAAATAGATAGATAGATAGGCAAAATAAAATAAATAGAATAGTAAAATATAATTAGATAGATAGATAGGTAAAGGAATCAGAATAAATTGATAGATAAATAGATAAATGATAGATGATAGATAAATAGATAGAATATAAAATAACAAAAATTGATAGATAATGGTAGGAAATAAAATTGATAGATGAATGATAGATAAATAGATAATGATAGATAAATAGATAGATAGATGGGCCAAAATATGAAATTGATAGATAATGGTAAAAATATAAATAAATAGATAGATAGATAAAATAGCAAATAAATAGATAAAATAAATAATAAATAGATAGTAAAATATCAAATAAATAGATAGATAGATAGTAAAAATATAAATAAATAGATAGATAGATAGTAAAATAGCAAAAAATAGATAGATAGATAGATAAAATAAAATAAATAGATAGATAAATAAAAATAAATAATAAATAGATAGTAAAATATCAAATAAATAGATAGATAATAGTAAAATAACAAATAAATATAGATAGATAGTAAAAATAGATATAGATAGATAGAAAAATAGAAAAATAGATAGATAGATAAAATAACAAATAGATAGATAGATAAATAAATATTAGATAGATAGATAAAATGCAAATAGATAGATAGATAGATAGTAAGAATATTAAAAAATAGATGAATAGAAGAAAGGAATAAATAGATAAATAAAAATAACAAATAAATAGATAGATAGGTAGTAAAATAGGTAAATAGATAGATAGTAAAACATAAATAAATAGATAGATAGATAGAAAGAATATTGATAGATAGATACTAGAAATAGATAGATAGATAGATAGATAATGTAAAATAAATAATTGATGATATGATAGTGTAACAAAATATTGATAGATAAATAGATAAATAGATGAATGATAGATAAAAAGATGAATAGATAGATAGATAGATAGAATGAATGAAATAAATAGATAGATAGATAAATAAAAAATAAATAGATAGATAGATAGAAATGGTAAAATAAATAAATAGATAAGAAAATAAATAAATGATAGATAGATAGTAAAAATAAAAATAAATAGATAGATAGATAGTAGAACTAGAAATAAATAGATAGATAGATAGTAGTAAAATAAAATAAATAGATAGATAGAAATAATAATATGTAAAATAAATAGATAGATAGATAGTAAAATAGCAATAATTGATAGATAGAAATAGGTAATTGAAATTGATAGATAAATAGATAGATAGATGAATGATAGATAAATAGATAGATGATAGATAAATAGATAGATAGATAGCAAAATAGCAAATTGATAGATGATAGAAAAATAATGCAATAAATAGATAGATAATAGAAAATAAATAAATAGATAAAAAATATAAATAAATAGATAGTAAAATATAAAATAAATAGATAGATAGATAATGTAAAATAGCAAATAAATAGATAGATAGATAAATAAAATAAATAAATAGATAGATAGTAAAATAGCAAATAAATAGATAGATAAGTAAATAAATAAATAGATAGATAGATAATTCAGCCAAGAATAAAAAATAAATAGATAGATAGATAATTAAAATATAAATAAATAGATAGAAAATAGATAATTGATAGATAGATAAAAATAGAAATAAATAGATAGATAGATAGTAAGAATATAAAATAAATAGATAGATAGATAAATAAAATAGCAAATAAATAGATAGATAAATACAAAACATGGAAATAAATAGATAGATAGATAGTAAAATAGCAAAATAGATAGATACTAAAAAATATAATAGATAGATAGATAGATAAAAGAAATATATAATTGATGAAAATAGTATAGAACTAGATAGTGGTAATTGATAGATAAATAGATAAATAGATAATGATAGATAAATAGATAGATGATAGATAAATAGATAGATAGATAGTAAAATATATCAAATAATAGATAGATAGTAAAAATATGAAATAAATAGATAGATATAAAATATAAATAAATAGATAATGCAAAATAAAAATAAATAGATAGATAGATAGTAGAACTATAAAATAAATAGATAGATAATAGTAAAATAACAAATAAATAGATAGATAATAAAATAATAAATAAATAGATAGATAGATAAAAAAATATATAAATAAATAGATAGATAGATAAATAAAATAGCAAATAAATAGATAGATAAGTAGTAAAATATAAATAAATAGATAGATAGATAAAAATAAATAAATAGATAGATAGGCAAAATAAAATAAATAGATAGATAGGTAAAATATAAATAGATAGATAGGTAAAAAATAGCAAATAAATAGATAGATAGATAGTAAAATATAAATAAATAGATAGGCCAAAATATAGGTTGATAGATAGATAGTAAAAATAGCAAATAAATAGATAGATAGATAGTAAAATAGTAAATTGATAGATAGATATGCTAAAATAAAAATAGATAGATAGATAGATGGGGTAAAATATAAATAATTGATAGATGATAGGTATAACGTAGGTGGTGAATTGATAGATAAATAGATAAATAGATGAATGATAGATAAATAAATAGAATGATAGATAAATAGATAGATAGATAGTAAAAATAGCAAATTGATAGATAGATAATGCCAAAAATATCAAATAAATAGATAGATAGATAAAATAAAATAAATAGATAGTAAAATAAAATAAATAGATAGATAGATAAAAAATAACAAATAAATAGATAGATAGATGGTAAAACTATGTAAATAAATAGATAGATAGGTAAATAAAAATAGCAAATAAATAGATAGATAGATAAAATATGAAATAAATAGATAGATAGATATGGTAAAATAATAAATTGATAGATAGATAGTAAAAAATATAGAAATAGATAGATAGATAGATAATAAAATAGCAAATAAATAGATAGTAAAAATATAGGTAATTGATAGATGATAGTAGAAACATAGTTGTAATTAATTGATAGATAAATAGATAAATGATAGATGATAGATAGATAGATAGATAGATGGCCAAGAATATAAATTGATTGATAGATGATGGTAGAAACATAGGTAATTGATTGATAGATGAATGATATAAATAGATAGATGATAGATAAATAGATAGATAGATAGCCAAGAATATGAAATATAGATAGATAGATAAATGCCAAAATATAAATAAATAGATAGATATAAAATAACAAATAAATAGATAAACAAAATAACAAATAAATAGATAAGATAAGAATAAAAATAAATAGATAGATAGATAGTAAAAATAACAAATAAATAGATAGATAGATAAATAAAATAGAGTAAATAGATAGATAGATAGGTAGCCAAAATATAAATAAATAGATAGATAGTAAAATAAAAATAAATAGATAAATAAAAATAAATAAATAGATAGATAGATAGATAAAATAGCAAATAGATAGATAGATAGATAGTAAAATATAATAGATAGATAGATAGTAAAAATATAAATAGATAGATAGATAAGAATAAATAGATGAATGGTAAAATATGAGATAGATAGAATGGTAAAAATAGCAAATAGATAGATAGATAGATAGTAAAATATAGGTATTGATAGATAGATAGTAAAAATAGCAAATAGATAGATAAATAAAATAGGAAATAAATAGATAGATAGAAGTGGCCAAAATAGATAAATAGATAGATAGTAAAACAACAAATAAATAGATAGATAGATAGTAAAATAAAATTGATATGAATACTAGAAATATAAATAGATAGATAGATAGATAGTAAAATAGCAACTATAATTGATAGATATAGATATGAAAATATAAAAGTAATTGATTAATTGATAGATAAATAGATGAAATAATGAATGATAGACAAATAATGAATGATAGATAAATAGATAGATAGATAGTAAAATATGGAAATTGATAGATAGATGGTAAAAATAGCAAATAAATAGATAGATAATGAAAATAGCAAATAAATAGATAGCAAAATAACAAATAAATAGATAGATAGATAAAAAATAGCAAATAAATAGATAGATAGATAAATAGAACTGTAAATAAATAGATAGATAGGTAGTAAAATAAAATAAATAGATAGATAAATGAGAATAGCAAATAAATAGATAGATAGATAGTAAGAATAACAGGTAATTGATAATGATAGTAGAGCGTAAATGATAATTGATAATAAATAGATAAATAGATGAATGATAGATAAATAATGAATGATAGATAAATAGATAGATAGATAGATAAATAAAATAGAAATGATAGATGATAAATAAAAAATAAATAAATAGATAGATAAGCCAAAATAACAAATAAATAGATATGGCAAAATAGAAATAAATAGATAAATAAGAATAGCAAATAAATAGATAGATAAGTAGTAAAATAGCAAATAAATAGATAGATAGATAAGTAAAATAACAAATAAATAGATAGATAGTAAAATATAAATAAATAGATAGATAGAGTAGTAAAATATAAATAGATAGATAGAGTAGTAAAATAGCAAATAAATAGATAGATAGATAAATAAAATATGAAATAAATAGATAAGAAAATATAGATTGATAGATAGATAATAAAAATAAATAAATAGATAGATAGATAGTAAAATAACAAATAAATAGATAGATAGATAATAAAATAACAAATAAATAGATAGATAGTAAAACGTAAATAAATAGATAGATAGATAGTAAAATATAGGTAATTGATAGATAGATACTAAAAATAGCAAATAGATAGATAGATAGATAGTAAAATATAGGTAATTGATAGATGATAGTGGTAAGGTAATTGATTGATAGATAAATAGATAAATAGATGAATGATAGATAAATAGATGAATGATAGATAAATAGATAGATAGATAGTAAAAATGAGTGATAGATAGATAGTAAAAATATGGAAATAAATAGATAGATAGTAAAATAGCAAATAAATAGATAGTAAAAATAAATAAATAGATAGATAGATAATAGAACTAAAATAAATAGATAGATAAATAAAATAATAAATAAATAGATAGATAACCAAAATATACAAATAAATAGATAGATAGATAAGCAAAATAGCAAATAAATAGATAGATAATATAAATAAATAGAAAATAAAAAATAAATAAATAGATGGCCAAAATAACAAATAAATAGATAGATAGTAAAATAAATAAATAAATAGATAGATAGGCAAAATAAATAAATAGATAGATAGATAGTAAAATAAATAAATAAATAGATATAAGAAGAATAAAAAATAAATAGAATGGATAAGAAATAGAAATGATGATAGATAAATAATCAAATAAATAGATAGATAGATAGTAATGAAAATAACAAATAAATAGATAGATAGATAAAAAGGAATATAAATAAATAGATAGATAGATAGTAAAATAAATAAATAAATAGATAGATAGAATAGGGAAATAAATAAATAGATAGATAGATAGTAAAATAACAAATAAATAGATAGATAGATAAAAAAATAACAAATAAATAGATAGATAATGAAAATAGAAATAAATAGATAGATAGAGTAGTAAAATAACAAATAAATAGATAGATAAGAATATAAAATAAATAGATAGATAGATAATAAAATAAAATAGATAAAAAATAACAAATAAATAGATAGATAGGTAGTAAGAAATAACAAATAAATAGATAGATAAGTAAAATAAAATATAAATAAATAGATAGATAGGTAGTAAAATAACAAATAAATAGATAGATAGATAGTAAAATATAAATAAATAGATAGATAGATAAAATAAAATATAAATATAGATAAATAAATAGCAAATAGGTATAGATAGATAAAAAAAATAGAAATAGATAGATAGCCAAGAATAGCAAATAGGTAATAAATATAATAGATAAAATAGCAAATAAATGAAGTAAAATAAATAAATAGATAGATAGATAGATAGTAAGAATATAAATAAATAGATAGATAGGCAAGAATATGGAAATAAATAAATGAATGATAGTAGGAAACGTAGATAATAAGAATAGATAAATAGAATAAATGATGATGATAGATAGATAGATAGATAATGCCAAGAATATAGATAATTGATAGATGATAGGTAGAAGCATAAATAAATAGATGAATGATAGATAAATAGATGAATAGATGATGATAAATGAATAAATAGATAGATAGATAAAAATATGGAAATAGATAGATAGATAAAAAATAGAAATAAATAGATAGATAGTAAAATAGATAAATAGATAAATAAAATATAAATAAATAGATAAGAAATAAATAAATAGATAGATAGATAGTAAAATAAATAAATAGATAAATAAAATAACAAATAAATAGATAGATAGAGTAGCCAAAATAAAAAACAAATAGATAGATAGGTAAGCCAAAATAAATAAATAAATAGATAGATAGATAAATAATAATAAATAAATAGATAGATAGAGTAATGAAATAAAAATAATAGATAGATAGATAGATAAATAAGAATAGAAATAGATAAGCCAAAATATGAAATAAATAGATAGATAGAGTAAATAAAATAACAAATAAATAGATAGATAAATGAAATATATAAAATAGATAGATAAATAAAATAGAAATAGATAGATAGATAAAAAATAGCAAATAAATTGATAGATAGTAGAAATAAATAGATAGATAGAAATGAATAATAGGCAAAATAGATAGATAGATAGATAGATAGTAAAATATCGAAATGATAGATGAATTAGTAAAAATAAAATAGATAGATAGATAAAAATATATAAATAGATAGATAGATAATGTAAAATAAAATAAATAGATAGATAGATAAAAATATAGGTAATAATAGATAGATAAAAAATATAAATAGATAGATAGATAGGTAGTAAAATATGAAATAAATGAGATAGATAGATGGTAAAATATAAATAAATAGATAGATAGATAAGAATAAATAGGTGATAGATAATGGTAAAAATATAAATAGATAGATAAATGAAAATAGCAAATAAATAGATAGATAGAAAAAATAAAAATAAAATAGAATAGAAATAGATAGATAGATAGATAGATAGTAAAATATAAATAGATAGATAGATATGATGGCCAAAATAATAAATAAATAGATAGATAGGCAAAATAACAAATAAATAGATAGATAGATAGTAAAATAACAAATAAATAGATAGAAAATAGAAATAGATAGATAGATAAAAATGATAAATAAATAGATAGATAGATAGTAAAATAACAAATAAATAGATAGATAAATAATAGAATAGATAGATAGATAGTAAGGAAATAAATAAATAGATAGATAGATAGGTAAGAATAGATAATTGATAGATAGATACTAAATAAATAGATGGATAGATAGATAGGTATGGAATATAGGTAATTGATGAATGATAATGAATGAATTGATAATTGAATAAATAGATAAATAGATGAATGAATAGATAAAATAATGAATAATAGATAGATAGATAGTAAGAATATAAAATTGATAGATAGATAGTAGAAATATAAATAAATAGATAGATAAGTAAAATAGAAATAAATAGATAGTAAAATATAAATAAATAGATAGATAGATAGTAAAATATAAATAGATAGATAGATAGATAAATGAAATAGATAAATAAATAGATAGATAGAAGAAAAATAATAAATAAATAGATAGATAGAAAGAATAATAAATAAATAGATAGATAGATAGTAAAATAACAAATAAATAGATAGATAGATAGTAAAATAACAAATAAATAGATAGATAGTAGTAAAATAACAAATAAATAGATAGATAGATGGCCAAAATAACAAATAAATAGATAGATAATATAGAAATATAAATAAATAGATAGATAGAAAGGCAAAATAAATAAATAGATAGATAGGTAAAAAATAACAAATAAATAGATAGATAGATATAGAAATAAATAAATAGATAGTAAAATATATAGATTAATAGATAGATAGTAAAAAATATAAATAAATAGATAGATAGATAAATAAAATATGAAATAAATAGATAGATAGATAGTAAGAGATAGCAAATAAATAGATAGATAGATAGGCCAAAATATAAATAAATAGATAGATAGATAGATAAAATAAAAAATAAATAGATAGATAGATAGTAATAAAATAATAAATAAATAGATAGATAGATAGAAAAATAACAAATAAATAGATAGATAGAAAATAAATAAATAAATAGATAGATGATGGCAAAATATGAAATAAATAGATAATGAAAATAGCAAATAAATAGATAGATAGATAATAAAATAATAAATAAATAGATAAATAAAATAAAAAAAATAGATAGATAAGAGGATAAAATAAAAATAAATAGATAGATAGAAGTAGTAAAATAACAAATAAATAGATAGATAGATAATGGCCAAAATAATAAATAAATAGATAGATAGAAGATAAAATAAATAAATAGATAGATAGATAATAAAATAAAAATAAATAGATAGTAAAATAAATAAATAGATAATAAAATAGCAAATAGATAGATAGATAGACAGATAGTAAAATATAAATGATAGATAGATAAAGGAAGAATAGCAAATATAATGATAGATAGATAGTAAAAATAAATAGATAGATAAAAATAAAATAAATAATAAATAGATATAAAATAAAATAAATAAATAGATAGATAAAATAACAAATAGATAGATAGATAGATAAGCCAAGAATAAATTGATAGATAGAATGGCCAAGAATATGAAATAAATTGATAGATGATAGTAGGAAACATGCAATGAATTAATTGATAGATAAATAGATGGAAATGATAGATGATAGATAAATAGATAGATAGATAAAGAATATAGGTAATTGATAGATGATATAGAAATGTAGGTAATTGATAGATGAATGATAGATAAATAGAATAGATGAATGATAGATAAATAGATAAATAGATGAATAAATAAATAGATAGATGAATGGTAGAAATATAAATAAATAGATAGATAAGTAAAATAATGAATAAATAGATAAGATGAATAAATAAATGAATAGATAATGGTAAAATAAAATAAATAGATAGATAGATAGTAAAATAATAAATAAATAGATAGAAAATATAAATAAATAGATAGATAGGTAAGAATAACAAATAAATAGATAGATAGATAGTAAAAAATAAATAAATAGATAGATAGATACTAGAAGAATATAAATAAATAGATAGATAGATGTAAATAAAATAGCAAATAAATAGATAGATAGATAGATAAGAGAAAATAAACAAATAAATAGATAAGCCAAAATAAAAATAAATAGATAGATAGATAGTAAAATAAAATAAATAGATAAATAAAAATAACAAATAAATAATAGATAGATAGTAAATGAAATAGCAAATAGATAGATAGATAGAAAATATGGAAATAATAATAGATAGAAAAATAGAAATAGATAGATAGATAGGCCAATAATAAATAGATAGATAGATAGATAATGAAAATAACAAATGATAGATGAATTAGCAAAATAGAAATAGAATGGATGAATAAAATAATAGAAAATAACAAATAAATAGATAGATAGATAAAAATAAGAATATAAAATAGATAGATGAATGGATAAAAGATAAATAGATAGATAATGATAAAATAGCAAATTAATAGATAGATAAAAAAATCAAATAAATAAAATATGAAATAAATAGATAGATAGATAATAAAATAGCAAATAAATAGATAGATAGATAGTAAAAATAACAAATGAAGATGAATTGCCAAAAATATACAAATAGATAGATAATGTAAAAATAAATAGATAGATAGATAGTAAAATATGAAATAAATAGATAATGAATAACAAATAAAATATAGATATAGATGAATTATAAAATATAAATAGATGAATGGTAAAATAAACCAAATATTAGATAGATAAGCCAAAAATCAATAAATAGATAGATAGGTAAGCAAAATAAAATAAATAGATAGATAGATAGAAAAATAGCAAATAAATAGATAGATAGATAGATAAAAATATAAAATAGATAGATGAATGGTAAAAATAACAAATAGATAGATGGCCAAAATATAAATAAATAGATAATAGGTAAAAATAACAAATAGATAGATAGATAGATAGATAAAGAATATAAATGATAGATAGAATGGTAAAAATATGAAATAGATAGATAGGCAAAATAACAAATAAATAGATAGATAGAGTAGCCAAAAATAAAAATAAATAGATAGATAAGCCAAAAACATGGAAATAAATAGATAGATAGATAGTAAAATAACAAATAAATAGATAGATAGATAGATAGTAAAATAAAATTGATAGATAGATAGTAAAAATATAAATAGATAGATAGATAGATAGCAAAATAGCAAATAAATAGAATGGTAAAATATAGGTAATTGATAGATGATAGTAGGAAACATAGAAGTAATTAAATTGATAGATAAATAGATGAAATGAATGATAGATAAATAGATAGATAGATGGAATATGAGGTAATTGATAGATGATAGTAGGAAACGTAATAATTGATAGATGAATGATAGATAAATAGATGAATGATAGATAAATAGATGAATGATAGATAAATAGATAGATAGATATGGCCAAAATATAGGTGATAGATAGATAGCCAAAATATAAATAAATAGATAGTAAAATAAATAAATAGATAAATAAAATAGCAAATAGATAGATAAGTAAAAATATAAATAAATAGATAGATAGTAAAATAACAAATAAATAGATAGATAGGTAGTAAAATAGCAAATAAATAGATAGATAGTAAAATAAATAAATAGATAAAAAATAACAAATAAATGAATGAATGAATGGCCAAAATATAAATAGATAGATAGATAGATAGTAAAATATGTAAATTGATAGATGAATGGTAAAAATAACAAATAGATGAATGGCAAAAATAGCAAATAGATAGAATGGTAAAATATAAATTATTAGATAGATAGGCATAAAAATATGAAATAGATAGATAGCCAAGAATATGAAATAAATAGATAGAAGTAATAAAATAAAAATAAATAGATAGATAGTAAAACGTAAATAAATAGATAGATAGATAATGGCCAAAATAAATGAATTATTAGATAGATAGTAAAAATATTACAAATAGATAGATAGATAGATAAATAAGAATAATAAATAAATAGATAGAAATAATAAATAAATAGATAAATAAAATAACAAATAAATAGATAGATAAATAAATAAAATAACAAATAAATAGATAGATAATAAATAACAAATAAATAGAATAAATAGATAGTAAAATATAAATAAATAGATAGATAGAGTAGTAAAATAACAAATAAATAGATAGATAAAATAGATAAATAAATAGATAAAATATAGCAAATAGATAGATTATATATAGATAATGATAGATGGATAAAATGAATGATAGATAGATGATAGATAATAGATAGATAGAATGAATAATGAATGATAGATAGATGAATGATAGATAGATAGATGATAGATAGATGAATAAATAGATAGATGAGATAGGTAGATAGATAATGAATAGATAGATAGATAATAAAATAAAAATAATGAATGATAGATAAATAGAGTAAAAGATAGATAGATGGATAAATAAATGAATGATAGATAGGTAGATGAATAG
>NW_027039436.1:27500-30000 GCF_034236695.1 Oncorhynchus nerka | reverse complement strand
AAAAAATAAAAAAAGTAATAAAAATAAAGTAAAAATAAAAGAAATAAAAAAATAAAAATAAAGTAAAAAATTAATAAAAATAAAAATATAAATAAAAAATAAAAAAAAAAAAATTAAAAAAATAAATAATAAAAAAAAAAATAAAAATAAAAATAAAAAAAAAAAAGTAAAAAAAAAGTAAAATAAAAAAAAAAGTAATAAATAAAAATAAATAAAAATAATAAAATAATAAAAAAAGTAAAAAATAAAAAGTAATAAAAAAAGTAAAATAAAAAAAAAAAAAAAAAAAAATAAATAAAATAAAATAAATAAAAATAAAGTAAATAAAAGTAAAAATAAAGTAAGTAAATAAAAAATAAATAAAAATAAAAAAAGTAAAAATAAAAAAAAAGTAAATAAAATAAATAAAAAAATAAAAGAAATAAAAAAAAAAAATAAAAATAAAATTAAATAAAATAAAGTAAATTAAAGTAAATAAAAAATGTAGTAAAAAATAAAAATATAAAAGTAAATAAAAATAAAATAAAAAATAAAATGTAAATAAAGAAAAAAAAAGTAAAAATAAAAAATAAAAATGTAAATAAAATAAAAAAAGTAAAATAAAAAAATAAATAAAAATAAAATAAATAAAAATAAATAATAAAAATAAAAGAAAGTAAAAGGTAAAAAAAAATAAATAAAAAAATAAAAAATAAAATAAATAAAAGTAAAAAATAAAAAAATAAAATAAAAAAAAGTAAATAAAAAATAAAAAAGTAAATAAAAATAAAAAGTAAAATAAAAAAAAGTAAAAAAGTAGTAAAAAAAAAATAAAAAATAATAAAAAGTAATAAAAATAAAATAAAAAAAAAAATAAAATAATAAATAAAAAAGTAAAAATAAAGTAAAGTAAAAGGTGGTAAATAAAAAGGTAAAAAATTAAAAGTAGTAAAAAAATGTAAAACAAAGTAAATAAGAAAGTAAAGTAAAATAAAATAAAGTAATAAAATAGAAAAAAAAATAAGTAAATAAAAATAAAAAAATGTAAAAAATAAAATAGTAAATAAAAATAAGTAAAATAAAAATATAAAAAAAGTAATGTAAAAGTAAATAAAAAAAGTAAAAATAAAGTAAAAAATAATAAAAAATAAAAAAAAAATAAAATAAAAAAATTAAAAATAAAGTAAAAAAATAAAAAAATTAAATAAAAAATAAAATCATAAATAAAATATAATAAAAGTAAATAAAAAAAAAATAATAAATAAAAAAGTAAAATAAATAAAAATAAAAGTAAAAAATAAAAAAATAAAATAAAAGTAAAAAAGTAAAAAAAATAAAGTAAAGAAAATAAAATTAAATAAATAAAAAGTAAAATAAAAGTAAATGAAAAAAAATGTAATAAAGTAAAAGTAATAAATAAAAATAAAAAGTAAAATAAAGTAAATAAAAAAGTAGTAAAATAAAAGTAAATAAAAAATAAAAAAAATAAATAAGTAAATAAAAGTAATAAAGTAAAAAAAATTAATAAAGTAAAAATAAAGTAATAAAAAAAAAAGTAAAAAATTAAAAGTAAATAAAATAAAAAAAGTAAAAAAGTAAAATAAAAAAAAAAATAAAGTAAAGTAAAGTAAAAATAAAAGTAAAGTAAAGTAAAAATAAAAAAATAAAATAAAAAGTAAAAGTACAAAAAAAAAATTTAATAAAGTAAAGTAATAGTAAAAAAGTAAAAAAAAGTAAAAAATGAAAATAAAAGAAATTTAAAGTAAAGTAAAATTAGTAAAGTAAAAAAATAAAGTAAAATAAAAAAAAGTAATAAAATAAAGTAAAGTAAAATAAAATGTAAAGTAAAAAAAAGTAAAAATAAAATGTAAATGTAAAAAGTAAAGTAAGTAAATAAAAAAAATAAAGTAATAAAAAAGTAAAGTAAAGTAAAAAGTAAAAGTAAAAAAAAAAAAAGGGTAGTAAATAAAATAAAATAAAGTAAAGGGTAAAAAGTAAAAATAAAAAGTAAAAAGTAAATAAAGTAAAAATATAAAATAAAAGTAAAAATAAAGAAAAAGTAAAAATAAAAAAAATAAAATAAAAAAGTAAAGGTAAAAAAATAAAAAATAATAAAAATAAAAAACAAAAAAAAAAGTAATAAAAAAAGTAATAAATTAAAAAATATAAAAAAAAAATGTAAATAAAAATAAAAAAAAAAAAAAAGTAAAAGTAATAAAAAAAAAAAAATATAAATAAAAAAAAAAAAGTAAAAAAAAAAAATAATAAAATAAAAATAAAAATAAAAATAAAAATAAAAAAAAAAAGGGTAAATAAAAATAAAAATCAATAAAATAAAAAAAAAATAAATAAAATAAAAAAAATAAAAATAAAAAAGAAATAAATAAAGGAAAAAAATAAAAATAAAAGTAAGTAAAATAAAAAAGTAAATAAAAAAATAAAATAAAAAAAATAATAAAAATAAAAAAGTAAAGGAAAAAAATAGTAAATAAAAGTAAATAAAGTAAAAAATAAAAATAAA
>NW_027039436.1:0-20000 GCF_034236695.1 Oncorhynchus nerka | reverse complement strand
GAGACTGTATATACCTGCCTGAGAGGTTGTTCTGTCTAGAGACTGTCTATACCTGTCTGAGAGGTTGTTCTGTCTAGAGACTGTATATACCTGTCGGAGAGGTTGTTCTGTCTAGAGACTGTATATACCTGTCTGAGAGGTTGTTCTGTCTAGAGACTGTCTATACCTGTCTGAGAGGTTGTTCTGTCTAGAGACTGTCTATACCTGTCGGAGAGGTTGTTCTGTCTAGAGACTGTATATACCTGTCTGAGAGGTTGTTCTGTCTAGAGACTGTATATACCTGTCTGAGAGGTTGTTCTGTCTAGAGACTGTCTATACCTGTCGGAGAGGTTGTTCTGTCTAGAGACTGTATATACCTGTCTGAGAGGTTGTTCTGTCTAGAGACTGTCTATACCTGTCGGAGAGGTTGTTCTGTCTAGAGACTGTATATACCTGTCTGAGAGGTTGTTCTGTCTAGAGACTGTATATACCTGTCGGAGAGGTTGTTCTGTCTAGAGACTGTATATACCTGTCTGAGAGGTTGTTCTGTCTAGAGACTGTATATACCTGTCTGAGAGGTTGTTCTGTCTAGAGACTGTATATACCTGTCTGAGAGGTTGTTCTGTCTAGAGACTGTATATACCTGTCTGAGAGGTTGTTCTGTCTAGAGACTGTATATACCTGTCTGAGAGGTTGTTCTGTCTAGAGACTGTATATACCTGTCTGAGAGGTTGTTCTGTCTAGAGACTGTATATACCTGTCTGAGAGGTTGTTCTGTCTAGAGACTGTATATACCTGTCTGAGAGGTTGTTCTGTCTAGAGACTGTATATACCTGTCTGAGAGGTTGTTCTGTCTAGAGACTGTATATACCTGTCGGAGAGGTTGTTCTGTCTAGAGACTGTATATACCTGTCTGAGAGGTTGTTCTGTCTAGAGACTGTCTATACCTGTCTGAGAGGTTGTTCTGTCTAGAGACTGTCTATACCTGTCTGAGAGGTTGTTCTGTCTAGAGACTGTATATACCTGTCTGAGAGGTTGTTCTGTCTAGAGACTGTATATACCTGTCTGAGAGGTTGTTCTGTCTAGAGACTGTATATACCTGTCTGAGGGTTGTTCTGTCTAGAGACTGTCTATACCTGTCTGAGAGGTTGTTCTGTCTAGAGACTGTCTATACCTGTCTGAGAGGTTGTTCTGTCTAGAGACTGTATATACCTGTCTGAGAGGTTGTTCTGTCTAGAGACTGTCTATACCTGTCTGAGAGGTTGTTCTGTCTAGAGACTGTCTATACCTGTCTGAGAGGTTGTTCTGTCTAGAGACTGTATATACCTGTCTGAGAGGTTGTTCTGTCTAGGGTCTGAGAGGTTGTTCTGTCCCCTACCAGCCTGATAACATTAGCCCCTACCAGCCTGATAACATTATCCCCTACCAGCCTGCTAACGTTAGCCCCTACCAGCCTGCTAACTTTAGCCCCTACCAGCCTGCTAACTTTAGCCCCTACCAGCCTGATAACATTAGCCCCTACCAGCCTGATAACATTATCCCCTACCAGCCTGCTAACGTTAGCCCCTACCAGCCTGCTAACTTTAGCCCCTACCAGCCTGCTAACGTTAGCCCCTACCAGCCTGATAACATTATCCCCTACCAGCCTGCTAACGTTAGCCCCTACCAGCCTGCTAACTTTAGCCCCTACCAGCCTGCTAACGTTAGCCCCTACCAGCCTGCTAACGTTAGCCCCTACCAGCCTGCTAACGTTAGCCCCTACCAGCCTGCTAACTTTAGCCCCTACCAGCCTGCTAACGTTAGCCCCTACCAGCCTGCTAACCTTAGCCCCTACCAGCCTGCTAACTTTAGCCCTACTAGCCTGCTAACTTTAGCCCTACCAGCCTGCTAACTTTAGCCCTACTAGCCTGCTAACTTTAGCCCTACCAGCCTGCTAACTTTAGCCCTACCAGCCTGCTAACTTTAGCCCTACCAGCCTGCTAACTTTAGCCCCTACCAGCCTGCTAACTTTAGCCCCTACCAGCCTGCTAACTTTAGCCCTACTAGCCTGCTAACTTTAGCCCTACCAGCCTGCTAACATTAGCCCAACCAGCCTGATAACATTTGCCCCTACCAGCCTGATAACGTTAGCCCCTACCAGCCTGATAACGTTAGCCCCTACCAGCCTGCTAACTTTAGCCCTACCAGCCTGCTAACATTACGTTAGCACTGAGTGAGTCAGCCAGTTGCTATTAACACCACCTAGCATACAGTTACATTAAAGTAAACCAACGTGTTGGGTTTTATGGGTATTATGACTCATACTGTGGTACTCCTCTCTGGGTGCAGTTGGTCTGTGTGACCAGCAGATGTCTCTCTCTCTCCAACAGTGAACTGGACTGAGCTCGGCCTCCAGTGATGCAGTTGGTCTGTGTGACCAGCAGAGGTTTCTCTCTCCAACAGTGAACTGGACTGAGCTCGGCCTCCAGTGATGCAGTTGGTCTGTGTGACCAGCAGAGGTTTCTCTCTCTCCAACAGTGAACTGGACTGAGCTCGGCCTCCAGTGATGCAGTTGGTCTGTGTGACCAGCAGAGGTCTCTCTCTCTCTCCAACAGTGAACTGGACTGAGCTCGGTTTCCATTCTCCACCCTTCTCACCAAATCCACTCCCAGTCATGATGGAGACTCCCTACAGCCAATGCTTTTACACCAATCCAATGCTTTTAAAATCTTTGTCAGGGAACGCGGAAGGGCTTTGGGAGAAGTGTTGATGCTGTTCTGTTCTCACTGGTAGGAACAGAAAGGTAATACAGGATTACAATGATAATTACATCACACAAATCAATTTACTGGAGGAGGGAGGGAGAGAGAGAGAGAGGAGGGAGGGAGAGAGGGAGGGGGGAGGGAGGGAGGGAGAGGGAGGGAGGGAGGGAGAGAGAGAGGGAGGGAGGGAGGGAGGGAGAGGGGAGGGAGGGAGGGAGGGGAGAGGGAGGGAGGGAGGGAGGGAGGGAGGGGGAGGGGGAGGGAGGGAGGGAGAGGGAGGGAGGGAGGGAGGGAGAGGATCATGTCATGGTGTCATAGCTGTCACACAGGTGAGGAGGGACATTGTGGGGGGGTGTATATCTTACAGAGTGACTTCATTGATTGGTTGATTGAATTGATGTCACTGAGAGACTCCAATGCTGTCTCAGGTCTGAATCTCTGCTGTGCGCCTTCTAGGCAGAGTTGCAAAGAAAAAGCCATGTCTCAGACTGGCCAATAAAAAGATTAAAGTGGTCAGCATCCAGGAGTCGCCTCTTCGCTGTTGACGTTGAGACTGGACAGAGGAACTCTGCCTTAGAAGGTCAGCATCCAGGAGTCGCCTCTTCACTGTTGACGTTGAGACTGGACAGAGGAACTCTGCCTTAGAAGGTCAGCATCCAGGAGTCGCCTCTTCACTGTTGACGTTGAGACTGGTGTTTTGCGGGTACTATTTAATAAAGCTGCCAGTTGAGGACTTGTGAGGCGTCTGTTTCTCAAACTAGACACTCTAATGTACTTGTCCTCTTGCTCAGTTGTGCACCGGGGCCTCCCACTCCTCTTTCTATTCTGGTTAGAGCCAGTTTGCGCTGTTCTGTGAAGGGAGTAGTATACAGCATTGTACAAGATCTTCAGTTTCTTTCTCACATGGAATAGCCTTCATTTCACAGAACAAGAATAGACTGACGAGTTTCAGAAGAAAGCTCTTTGTTTCTCAGGGTGTATAAAGGGAATAACATCAGGTTTGTTTCTCAGGGTGTATAAAGGGAATAACATCAGGTTTGTTTCTCAGGGTGTATAAAGGGAATCAAATCAAATCAAATTTGATTTGTCACATACACATGGTTAGCAGATGTTAATGCGAGTGTAGCGAAATGCTTGTGCTTCTAGTTCCGACAATGCAGTAATAACCAACAAGTAATCTAACTAACAATTCCAAAACTACTACCTTATAGACACAAGTGTAAGGGGATAAAGAATATGTACATAAAGATATATGAATGAGTGATGGTACAGAGCAGCATACAGTAGATGGTATTGAGTACAGTATATACATATGAGATGAGTATGTAGACAAAGTAAACAAAGTGGCATAGTTAAAGTGGCTAGTGATACATGTATTACATAAGAATGCAGTCGATGATATAGAGTACAGTATATACGTATACATATGAGATGAATAATGTAGGGTATGTAAACATTATATAGGTAGCATTGTTTAAAGTGGCTAGTGATATATTTACATCATTTCCCATTCAATTCCCATTATTAAAGTGGCTGGAGTTGTGTCAGTGTCAATGACAGTGTGTTGGCAGCAGCCACTAATCTAAAGAAGGCTGTTTTAATGCAGTTTGATGGCCTTTAATCAGAACAGTTTTCAGCTGTGCCCAATGCAAAGGGTTTTCTAATGATCAATTAGCCTTTTACAGTGTGTTGGATTAGCTAACACAATGTGCCATTGGAAACCGGAGGGATTTGCTAAAGGGTCTTTAATCAGAACAGTTTTCAGCTGTGAACATAGGAGCAAAAGGTTTTCTAATGATCAATTAGCCTATTAAAATTCCATAAACTTGGATTAGCTAACACTGTGCGCCTGTGATATTCCATTGGAACACAGGAGTGATGGTTGCTGATAATGGGCCTCTGTACGCCTATGTAGATATTCCATTGGAACACAGGAGTGATGGTTGCTGATAATGGGCCTCTGTACGCCTATGTAGATATTCCATTAAAAATCTGCCGTTTCCCGGGTGGCGCAGTGGTTAAGGGCGCTGTGCCACCAGAGACTCTGGGTTCGCGCCCAGGCTCTGTTGTAACCGGCCGCGACTGGGAGGTCCGTGGGGTGACGCACAATTGGCCTAGTCTCGTCCGGATTAGGGAGGTGTTGGCCGGTAGGGATATCCTTGTCTCATCGCGCACCAGCGACTCCTGTGGCGGGCCGGGCGCAGTGCACAATAACCAAGGTTGCCAGGTGCACGGTGGTTCCTCCGACACATTGGTGCGGCTGGCTTCCGGGTTGGATGAGCGCTGTGTTAAGAAGCAGTGCGGCTTGGTTGGGTTGTTTATCGGAGGACGGCATGACTTTCGACCTTCGTCTCTCCCGAGCCCGTACGGGAGTTGTAGCGATGAGACAAGATAGTAGCTACTAAAAGAATTGGATACCGAGAAAACGGGGTAAAAAATAATTTAAAAATCTGCAGTTTCCAACTACAATAGTCAATAACAACATTAACGATGTATTTCTGATCAATTTCATGTTATTTTAATGGACAAAAAAAAGTGCTTTTCTTTCAAAAACAAAGACATTTCTAAGTGACCCCAAACTTTTGAACAGTAGTGTACTGTACCAGTATTTCATAAAAAATGAAAATCAAATCATTCCACTAACTGATCCTACACCAGGCTGACGGCCTGGGAGGACAGGACTCTCTGCTGACGGCCTGGGAGGACAGGACTCTCTGCTGACGGTCTGGGAGGACAGGACTCTCTGCTGACGGCCTGGGAGGACGGGACTCTCTGCTGACGGTCTGGGAGGACAGGACTCTCTGCTGACGGTCTGGGAGGACAGGACTCTCTGCTGACGGCCTGGGAGGACAGGACTCTCTGCTGACAGTCTGGGAGGACAGGACTCTCTGCTGACGGTCTGGGAGGACAGGAATCTCTGCTGACGGTCTGGGAGGACAGGACTCTCTGCTGACGGCCTGGGAGGACAGGACTCTCTGCTGACGGTCTGGGAGGACAGGACTCTGGGAGGACGGGACTCTCTGCTGACGGTCTGGGAGGACAGGACTCTCTGCTGACGGTCTGGGAGGACAGGACTCTCTGCTGACCGCCTGGGAGGACAGGACTCTCTGCTGAGGGCCTGGGAGGACAGGACTCTCTGCTGACGGCCTGGGAGGACAGGACTCTCTGCTGACAGTCTGGGAGGACAGGACTCTCTGCTGACGGTCTGGGAGGACAGGAATCTCTGCTGACGGTCTGGGAGGACAGGACTCTCTGCAGTAACAGGCTGACGGCCTGGGAGGACAGGACTCTCTGCTGATGGCCTGGGAGGACAGGACTCTCTGCTGACGGCCTGGGAGGACGGGACTCTCTGCTGACGGCCTGGGAGGACGGGACTCTCTGCTGACGGCCTGGGAGGACAGGACTCTCTGCTGACGGCCTGGGAGGACGGGACTCTCTGCTGACGGCCTGGGAGGACGGGACTCTCTGCTGACGGCCTGGGAGGACGGGACTCTCTGCTGACGGCCTGGGAGGACGGGACTCTCTGCTGATGGCCTGGGAGGACGGGACTCTATGCTGACGGCCTGGGAGGACGGGACTCTCTGCTGACGGCCTGGGAGGACAGGACTCTATGCTGACGGCCTGGGAGGACAGGACTCTCTGCTGAGGGCCTGGGAGGACAGGACTCTCTGCTGACGGCCTGGGAGGACGGGACTCTCTGCTGACGGCCTGGGAGGACGGGACTCTCTGCTGACGGCCTGGGAGGACGGGACTCTCTGCTGGGAGGACGGCTCTCTGCTGACGAGGACGGGACTCTCTGCTGACGGCCTGGGAGGACGGGACTCTCTGCTGACGGCCTGGGAGGACGGGACTCTCTGCTGACGGCCTGGGAGGACGGGACTCTCTGCTGACGGCCTGGGAGGACGGGACTCTCTGCTGACGGCCTGGGAGGACAGGACTCTATGCTGACGGCCTGGGAGGACAGGACTCTCTGCCGACGGCCTGGGAGGACAGGACTCTCCGCAGCTGCCATCATAACATCTATTTTATTTCTGCGGTACAGTTGATAACCATGGCGATGAATGGTAAGAAGCCAACTTAACCGAAGCACACGTTCATATCTCTCTGTGTTGGCCGATGCTTACTATCCATCCTCTACTGTCTTCACTGCCTCAGCAGAAAATACATTCTATTCTAACAACCTATTTTATTTTTTGATTTAACTCGACAAGTCAGTTAAGAACTAATTCTTATTTACAATGACGGTCTAAGAACAGTGGGTTAACTGCCTTGTTCGGGGGCAGAACCACAGAATTTTACCATATAAAGACAGGGACACGTTCTAGCAACCTTTCAGTTACTGGCCCAATGCTCTAACCACTAGACTACCTGCTGGTTACTAGTCCAACACTCTAACCACTAGACTACCTGCTGGTTACTAGTCCAACGCTCTAACCACTAGGCTGCCTGTTGGTTACTGGCCTAACGCTCTAACCACTAGACTACCTGCTGGTTACTAGTCCAACGCTCTAACCACTAGGCTACCTGCTGGTTACTAGACCAACACTCTAACCACTAGGCTACCTGCTGGTTACTGGCCCAACGCTCTAACCACTAGACTACCTGCTGGTTACTAGTCCAACGCTCTAACCACTAGGCTGCCTGTTGGTTACTGGCCTAACGCTCTAACCACTAGACTACCTGCTGGTTACTAGTCCAACGCTCTAACCACTGGGCTACCTGCTGGTTACTAGACCAACACTCTAACCACTAGGCTACCTGCTGGTTACTGGCCCAACGCTCTAACCACTAGACTACCTGCTGGTTACTAGTCCAACGCTCTAACCACTAGGCTGCCTGTTGGTTACTGGCCTAACGCTCTAACCACTAGGCTACCTGCTGGTTACTAGTCCAACGCTCTAACCACTAGACTACCTGCTGGTTACTAGTCCAACGCTCTAACCACTAGGCTGCCTGTTGGTTACTGGCCTAACGCTCTAACCACTAGACTACCTGCTGGTTACTAGTCCAACGCTCTAACCACTAGGCTGCCTGTTGGTTACTGGCCTAACGCTCTAACCACTAGGCTACCTGCTGGTTACTAGTCCAACGCTCTAACCACTAGACTACCTGCTGGTTACTAGTCCAACGCTCTAACCACTAGGCTACCTGCTGGTTACTAGTCCAACGCTCTAACCACTAGGCTGCCTGTTGGTTACTGGCCCAACGCTCTAACCACTAGGCTACCTGTCTCTCTCACACTGGGTACTTCTGACCCCTCCCCCAGTAACATGGGCATCTGCACATTTGACACAGTTTTTCCCACCGATACAACACATTCCTTTGTCCCCGTGCCCTCCTACACACTTCTCACATCATGGAATCTCCCTCCTACACACTGCTGCAACATGACCATAAGCTTGGCATCTGAAACACCTCAGTGTGTTCGGCACAAAAGCGCTCAGTTGGATAAATGACATATCTTAACATGACTTTATCAGTGAAAGACTCGGCTTCAGAACTCAAAAGGACACAGACGGTGCCTTCTCAGTTTCACTGTGTTCTCCACCGTGGTCTGTGTTGCACAAAATGGCGTCACAGACACAGGGAATCTTCTATTTAACACTTAACGCCACCCCAGTAAGTAATCACTTATTTAAATGGCGCCCTGCTCCGGAGAGCAAGGCAAGTCACAGGTCTTGTCCTTGTTCACGTGACGCGAAGTGCTCCCTCTGGACGGAAGAAACGCAAAAGAAATCATCACTTGTCCACGTTGAGCTAGCGTCACAGATTTAACAGTTCCCAACTTATTTTCTACCCAGCCACAAATGGGTCAGCCAAAGGTAGGATCCATTTTCTTCAAAAATACAACTCCCACTGGGCCCAAATCATCTTCTGCGCTCATACTCACTCTCGTTGGGGGAAATATTTCTGTGCCATCAGAGACTGCAGAATACGGTTTCTACTTGGGGGCCATTCTTCCTCAAAAACACATCTTCCCACTGCACTCAGGTTTTCTCAGTCATTCCTCGCTGTCCCATAAACCCACATTTATCCAGCAACACAGCTATGCAGAAGTGGCACGAAGAATAGAGCACCATGCAGCAGCCGAGTTAAACCATCTGCTAAACATTTTTTAATTTAACCATTTATTTTACTAGGCAAGTCAGTTAAGAACAAATTATTATTCACAATGACGGCCTACAGGGGAACAGTGGGTTAACTGCCTTGTTCAGGGGGACAGAACGACAGATTTTTACCTTGTCAGCTCAGGGATTCAATCAAGCAACCTTTCGGGTTACTGGGTCCAAAGCTCTAACCACTGGGCTACCTGCTGGTTACTAGTCCAACACTCTAACCACTAGGCTAACTGCTGGTTACTGGCCCAACGCTCTAACCACTAGTCCACCTGCTGGTTACTAGTCCAACACTCTAACCACTAGGCTACCTGCTGGTTACTAGTCCAACGCTCTAACCACTAGGCTAACTGCTGGTTACTGGCCCAACGCTCTAACCACTAGTCCACCTGCTGGTTACTAGTCCAACACTCTAACCACTAGGCTACCTGCTGGTTACTAGTCCAACGCTCTAACCACTAGGCTACCTGCTGGTTACTAGTCCAACACTCTAACCACTAGGCTACCTGCTGGTTACTAGTCCAACGCTCTAACCACTAGGCTACCTGCTGGTTACTGGCCCAACACTCTAACCACTAGTCCACCTGCTGGTTACTAGTCCAACGCTCTAACCACTAGGCTACCTGCTGGTTACTAGTCCAACACTCTAACCACTAGGCTACCTGCTGGTTACTAGTCCAACGCTCTAACCACTAGACTACCTGCTGGTAACTAGTCCAACACTCTAACCACTAGACTACCTGCTCTAACCACTAGGCTACCTGCTGGTAACTAGTCCAACACTCTAACCACTAGGCTACCTGCTCTAACCACTAGGCTACCTGCTGGTAACTAGTCCAACACTCTAACCACTAGACTACCTGCTGGTAACTAGTCCAACGCTCTAACCACTAGACTACCTGCTGGTAACTAGTCCAACACTCTAACCACTAGACTACCTGCTGGTAACTAGTCCAACACTCTAACCACTAGACTACCTGCTCTAACCACTAGACTACCTGCTCTAACCACTAGACTACCTGCTCTAACCACTAGTCTACCTGCTGGTTGCTAGTCCAACGCTCTAACCACTAGACTACCTGCTGGTAACTAGTCCAACGAGTCTCCATCCTTTACACCAGTAGACTACCTGCTGGTAACTAGTCCAACACTCTAACCACTAGACTACCTGCTGGTAACTAGTCCAACGAGTCTCCATCCTTTACACCACTAGACTACCTGCTCTAACCACTAGTCTACCTGCTGGTTGCTAGTCCAACGCTCTAACCACTAGGCTACCTGCTGGTAACTAGTCCAACACTCTAACCACTAGACTACCATTTCATCATCATATTTTACTCCAATATTTAACTGTTTGATTTATTCATTTATAAACAAAGCAAACAAAGTCAGCGAAAAGGCGTCTCCTTGTTTTACACTTGAGGGCGTGGCTAAACCAATCTGTACGATATATTCATTAACGCTGTCATGTTCTGACCTTAGACCTTTTGTTATGTCTATGTTTTACACCCGAGGGCTAAACCAATCTGTACGATATATTAATTTACGCTGTCATGTTCTGACCTTAGTTCTTTGGTTATGTCTTTGTTTTAGTATGGTCAGGGCGTGAGTTGGGTGGGTTGTCTATGTTCGTTTTTCTATGATTTGCTATTTCTGTGTTTGGCCTGGTATGGTTCTCAATCAGAGGCAGCTGTCAATCGTTGTCCCTGATTGAGAACCATATTTAGGGAGCCTGTTTTCATTTGTGTTTCGTGGGCGATTGTTTCCTGTTGGATGTTTGTGGCACAGTTCAGGACTGTTTCGGGTTTTCGTTTGTATCAGTCACTTTGTATTCTTTAGTGTTCAGTTTAATAAACTAAAATGGACACTTACCGCTGCACATTGGTCTGATCTCTCCTAATCCTCCTCCTCTCTCCTCCTCCTCCTCTCTCCTCTCCTCCTCCTCTCTCCTCCTCCTCCTCCTACTCCTCCTCCTCTCTCCTACTCCTACTCCTCTCTCCTCCTCATCTCTCCTCCTCCTCCTCCTCTCCTACTCCTCCTCCTCTCTCCTACTCCTCCTCATCTCTCCTACTCCTCCTCCTCTCTCCTACTCCTCCTCCTCTCTCTCCTACTCCTCCTCCTCCTCTACTCCTCCTCCTCTCTCCTACTCCTCCTCCTCTCTCCTACTCCTCCTCATCTCTCCTACTCCTCCTCCTCTCTCCTACTCCTCCTCCTCTCTCCTACTCCTCCTCATCTCTCCTACTCCTCCTCCACTCTCTCCTACTCCTCTCTCCTCCTCATCTCTCCTACTCCCTCCTCCACTCTCCTACTCCTCCTCCCTCCTCCTCTCCTCCTCCTCTCTCCTACTCCTCCTCCTCTCTCCTACTCCTCCTCCTCTCTCCTACCCTCTCTCCTACTCCTCCTCATCTCTCCTACTCCTACTCCTCTCTCATACTCCTCCCCTCATCTCTCCTACTCCTCCTCCTCTCTCCTACTCCTCCTCCTCTCTCCTACTCCTCCTCATCTCTCCTCCTCCTCCTCTCTCCTACTCCTCCTCCCTCTCTCCTCCTCCTCCTCCTCTCCTACTCCTACTCCTCCTCATCTCTCCTCCTCCTCCTCTCTCCTACTCCTACTCCTCCTCCTCTCCTACTCCTCTCTCCTACTCCTCCTCCTCTCTTCTACTCCTACTCCTCTCTCCTACTCCTCCTCCACTCTCCTACTCCTCCTCCTCTCTCCTACTCCTCTCTCCTAATCCTCCTCCTCTCTTCTACTCCTACTCCTCTCTCATACTCCTCCTCATCTCTCCTACTCCTCCTCCTCTCCTACTCCTCCTCCTCTCTCCTACTCCTCCTCAGAAGAGGACGAAAACCCTTACTAAAGCGCATACAAGCAATTGGTACATTGAAAAGAGACTGGATTTGCGTGATAAAATTTCCCATCAATCCCTGTCTTTGACAAACTACAGGCTAAAATATCCCTGTTCCCATCAATCCCTGTCTTTGACAAACTACAGGCTAAAATATCCCTGTTCCCATCAATCCCTGTCTCTGACAAACTACAGGCTAAAATATCCCTGTTCCCATCAATCCTGTCTCTGACAAACTACAGGCTAAAATATCCCTGTTCCCATCAATCCCCTGTCTTTGACAAACTACAGGCTAAAATATCCCTGTTCCCATCAACTCTGTCTTTGACAAACTACAGGCTAAAATATCCCTGTTCCCATCAATCCCCTGTCTTTGACAAACTACAGGCTAAAATATCCCTGTTCCCATCAATCCCCTGTCTTTGACAAACTACAGGCTAAAATATCCCTGTTCCCATCAATCCCCTGTCTTTGACAAACTACAGGCTAAAATATCCCTGTTCCCATCAATCCCTGTCTTTGACAAACTACAGGCTAAAATATCCCTGTTCCCATCAATCCCCTGTCTTTGACAAACTACAGGCTAAAATATCCCTGTTCCCATCAATCCCTGTCTTTGACAAACTACAGGCTAAAATATCCCTGTTCCCATCAATCCCCTGTCTTTGACAAACTACAGGCTAAAATATCCCTGTTCCCATCAATCCCCTGTCTTTGACAAACTACAGGCTAAAATATCCCTGTTTAAAAAATAAACATCAAATCAATGAAACGTGCAACAGGAAACTCTTCTTCGTGTAATCTGTTTCTGACTATTGTACAGAATGAGAAGATATGATCTGTAGATGTCACGTTGACCCCAGGTAGAGTAGCTGCTACATGTTAATGGACCCCAGGTAGAGTAGCTGCTACATGTTAATGGACCCCAGGTAGAGTAGCTGCTACATGTTAATGGACCCCAGGTAGAGTAGCTGCTACATGGACCCCAGGTAGAGTAGCTGCTACATGTTAATGGACCCCAGGTAGAGTAGCTGCTACATGTTAATGGACCCCAGGTAGAGTAGCTGCTACATGTTCAGTAGTTAATGGACCCCAGGTAGAGTAGCTGCTACATGTTAATGGACCCCAGGTAGAGTAGCTGCTACATGTTCAGTAGTTAATGGACCCCAGGTAGAGTAGCTACTACATAGTTAATGGACCCCAGGTAGAGTAGCTACTACATGTTAATGGACCCCAGGTAGAGTAGCTGCTACATGTTAATGGACCCCAGGTAGAGTAGCTGCATGTCCAGTAGTTAATGGACCCCAGGTAGAGTAGCTGCTACATGTTCAGTAGTTAATGGACCCCAGGTAGAGTAGCTGCTACATGTTAATGGACCCCAGGTAGAGTAGCTACTACATGTTCAGTAGTTAATGGACCCCAGGTAGAGTAGCTGCTACATATTCAGTAGTTAATGGACCCCAGGTAGAGTAGCTACTACATGTTCAGTAGTTAATGGACCCCAGGTAGAGTAGCTGCTACATGTTAATGGACCCCAGGTAGAGTAGCTGCTACATGTTAATGGACCCCAGGTAGAGTAGCTGCTACATGTTCAGTAGTTAATGGACCCCAGGTAGAGTAGCTGCTACATGTTAATGGACCCCAGGTAGAGTAGCTACTACATGTTAATGGACCCCAGGTAGAGTAGCTGCTACATGTCCAGTAGTTAATGGACCCCAGGTAGAGTAGCTGCTACATGTTCAGTAGTTAATGGACCCCAGGTAGAGTAGCTGCTACATGTTAATGGACCCCAGGTAGAGTAGCTGCTACATGTTCAGTAGTTAATGGACCCCAGGTAGAGTAGCTACTACATGTTAATGGACCCCAGGTAGAGTAGCTGCTACATGTTCAGTAGTTAATGGACCCCAGGTAGAGTAGCTACTACATGTTAATGGACCCCAGGTAGAGTAGCTACTACATGTTAATGGACCCCAGGTAGAGTAGCTGCTACATGTTCAGTAGTTAATGGACCCCAGGTAGAGTAGCTGCTACATGTTAATGGACCCCAGGTAGAGTAGCTGCTACATGTTCAGTAGTTAATGGACCCCAGGTAGAGTAGCTGCTACATGTTAATGGACTAGGTAGAGTAGCTGCTACATGTTAATGGACCCCAGGTAGAGTAGCTGCTACATGTTAATGGACCCCAGGTAGAGTAGCTGCTACATGTTAATGGACACCAGGTAGAGTAGCTGACATGTTAATGGACCCCAGGTAGAGTAGCTGCTACATGTTAATGTTAATGGACCCCAGGTAGAGTAGCTGCTACATGTTAATGGACCCCAGGTAGAGTAGCTGCTACATGTTAATGAACCCCAGGTAGAGTTAATGTTAATGACCCCAGGTAGAGTAGCTGCTACATGTTAATGGACCCCAGGTAGAGTAGCTGCTACATGTTAATGGACCCCAGGTAGAGTAGCTGCTACATGTTAATGGACCCCAGGTAGAGTAGCTGCTACATGTTAATGAACCCCAGGTAGAGTAGCTGCTACATGTTAATGGACCCCAGGTAGAGTAGCTGCTACATGTTAATGGACCCCAGGTAGAGTAGCTGCTACATGTTAATGGACCCCAGGTAGAGTAGCTGCTACATGTTCAGTAGTTAATGGACCCCAGGTAGAGTAGCTACTACATGTTCAGTAGTTAATGGACCCCAGGTAGAGTAGATGCTACATGTCCAGTAGTTAATGGACCCCAGGTAGAGTAGCTGCTACATGTTCAGTAGTTAATGGACCCCAGGTAGAGTAGCTGCTACATGTTAATGGACCCCAGGTAGAGTAGTTGCTACATGTTAATGGACCCCAGGTAGAGTAGCTGCTACATATTCAGTAGTTAATGGACCCCAGGTAGAGTAGCTGCTACATGTTAATGGACCCCAGGTAGAGTAGCTGCTACATGTTCAGTAGTTAATGGACCCCAGGTAGAGTAGCTGCTACATGTTAATGGACCCCAGGTAGAGTAGCTGCTACATGTTAATGGACCCCAGGTAGAGTAGCTGCTACATGTTAATGGACCCCAGGTAGAGTAGCTGCTACATGTTAATGGACCCCAGGTAGAGTAGCTGCTACATGTTAATGGACCCCAGGTAGAGTAGCTGCTACATGTTAATGGACCCCAGGTAGAGTAGCTGCTACATGTTCAGTAGTTAATGGACCCCAGGTAGAGTAGCTGCTACATATTCCCCAGGTAAGGCTGCTACATGTTAATGGACCCAGGTAGAGTAGCTGCTACATGTTCAGTAGTTAATGGACCCCAGGTAGAGTAGCTGCTACATGTTCAGTAGTTAATGGACCCCAGGTAGAGTAGGTGCTACATGTCCAGTAGTTAATGGATCCCAGGTAGAGTAGCTGCTACATGTTAATGGACCCCAGGTAGAGTAGCTGCTACATGTTCAGTAGTTAATGGACCCCAGGTAGAGTAGCTGCTACATGTTAATGGACCCCAGGTAGAGTAGCTGCTACATGTTAATGGACCCCAGGTAGAGTAGCTGCTACATGTTAATGGACCCCAGTAGTTACATGTTAATGGACCCCAGGTAGAGTAGCTGCTACATGTTAATGGACAGTAGTTAATGTTAATGGACCCCAGGTAGAGTAGCTGCTACATGTTAATGGACCCCAGGTAGAGTAGCTGCTACATGTTCAGTAGTTAATGGACCCCAGGTAGAGTAGCTGCATGTTCAGTAGTTAATGGACCCCAGGTAGAGTAGCTGCTACATGTTAATGGACCCCAGGTAGAGTAGCTGCTACATGTTAATGGACCCCAGGTAGAGTAGCTGCTACATGTTCAGTAGTTAATGGACCCCAGGTAGAGTAGCTGCTACATGTTAATGGACCCCAGGTAGAGTTAATGTTACTGGACCCCAGGTAGAGTAGCTGCTACATGTTAATGGACCCCAGGTAGAGTGGCTGCTACATGTTAATGGACCCCAGGTAGAGTAGCTGCTACATGTTAATGGGACAGTAGTTAATGTTAATGGACCCCAGGTAGAGTAGCTGCTACATGTTAATGGACCCCAGGTAGAGTAGCTGCTACATGTTCAGTAGTTAATGGACCCCAGGTAGAGTAGCTGCTACATGTTAATGGACCCCAGGTAGAGTAGCTGCTACATGTTAATGAACCCCAGGTAGAGTAGCTGCTACATGTTAATGAACCCCAGGTAGAGTAGCTGCTACATGTTAATGAACCCCAGGTAGAGTAGCTGCTACATGTTAATGGACCCCAGGTAGAGTAGCTGCTACATGTTAATGGACCCCAGGTAGAGTAGCTACTACATATTCAGTTTAATGGACCCCCAGGTAGAGTAGCTGCTACATGTTCAGTAGTTAATGGACCCCAGGTAGAGAGCTGCTACATGTTCAGTAGTTAATGGACCCCAGGTAGAGTAGCTGCTACATGTTCAGTAGTTAATGGACCCCAGGTAGAGTAGCTGCTACATGTTAATGGACCCAGGTAGAGTAGCTGCTACATGTTAATGGACCCCAGGTAGAGTAGCTAGTTAATGCTGCTGCTACATGTTCAGTATTAATGGACCCCAGGTAGAGTAGCTGCTACATGTTAATGGACCCGGGTAAGAGTAGTGCTACATGTTAATGGACCCCAGGTAGAGTAGCTGCTGTTCAGTAGTTAATGAACCCCAGGTAGAGTAGCTGCTACATGTTAATGGACCCCAGGTAGAGTAGCTACTACATGTTAATGGACCCCAGGTAGAGTAGCTGCTACATGTTAATGGACCCCAGGTAGAGTAGCTGCTACATGTTAATGGACCCCAGGTAGAGTAGCTGCTACATGTTCAGTAGTTAATGAACCCCAGGTAGAGTAGCTGCTATGTTAATGGACCCCAGGTGTTACTACATGTTAATGGACCCCAGGTAGAGTAGCTGCTACATGTCCAGTAGTTAATGGACCCCAGGTAGAGTAGCTGCTACATGTTCAGTAGTTAATGGACCCCAGGTAGGTAGCTGCTACATGTTAATGGACCCCAGGTAGAGTAGCTGCTACATGTTCAGTAGTTAATGGACCCCAGGTAGAGTAGCTGCTACATGTTAATGGACCCCAGGTAGAGTAGCTGCTACATGTTCAGTAGTTAATGGACCCCAGGTAGAGTAGCTGCTACATGTTAATGGACCCCAGGTAGAGTAGCTACTGCATGTTAATGGACCCCAGGTAGGTAGCTGCTACATGTTCAGTAGTGGACCCCAGGTAGAGTAGCTGCTACATGTTAATGGACCCCAGGTAGAGTAGCTGCTACATGTTCAGAAGTTAATGGACCCCAGGTAGAGTAGCTGCTACATGTTAATGGACCCCAGGTAGAGTAGCTGCTACATGTTAATGGACCCCAGGTAGAGTAGCTGCTACATGTTAATGGACCCCAGGTAGAGTAGCTGCTACATGTTAATGGACCCCAGGTAGAGTAGCTACTACATGTTAATGGACCCCAGGTAGAGTAGCTGCTACATGTTCAGTAGTTAATGGACCCCAGGTAGAGTAGCTGCTACATGTTAATGGACCCCAGGTAGAGTAGCTGCTACATGTTAATGAACCCCAGGTAGAGTAGCTGCTACATGTTAATGGACCCCAGGTAGAGTAGCTGCTGCATGTTAATGGACCCCAGGTAGAGTAGCTGCTACATGTTAATGGACCCCAGGTAGAGTAGCTGCTACATGTTAATGGACCCCAGGTAGAGTAGCTGCTACATGTTAATGAACCCCAGGTAGAGTAGCTGCTACATGTTCAGTAGTTAATGGGCCCCAGGTAGAGTAGCTGCTACATGTTAATGGACCCCAGGTAGAGTAGCTGCTACATATTCAGTAGTTAATGGACTGAGGTGAAGTAAGCTACTACATGTTCAGTAGTTAATGGACCCCAGGTAGAGTAGATGCTACATATTCAGTAGTTAATGGACCCCAGGTAGAGTAGCTGCTACATGTTCAGTTTAATGAACCCAGGTAGAGTAGCTGCTACATGTTAATGGACCCCAGGTAGAGTAGCTGCTGCATGTTAATGGACCCCAGGTAGAGTAGCTGCTACATGTTCAGTAGTTAATGGACCCCAGGTAGAGTAGCTGCTAACATGTTCAGTTCAGTTAATGGACCCCAGGTAGAGTAGCTGCTACATGTTAATGGACCCAGGTAGAGTAGCTGCTACATGTGTGGACCCAGGTAGAAGTGGCTGCTACATGTTAATGGACCCCAGGTAGAGTAGCTGCTACATTAATGGACCCCAGGTAAGTAGCTGCTACATGTTAATGGACCCAGGTAGGTAACTGCTACATGTTAATGGACCCCAGGTAGAGTAGCTGCTACATATTCAGTAGTTAATGGACCCCAGGTAGAGTAGCTGCTACATGTTAATGGACCCCAGGTAGAGTAGCTGCTACATGTTAATGGACCCCAGGTAGAGTAGCTGCTACATGTTAATGGACCCCAGGTAGAGTAGCTGCTACATGTTAATGGACCCCAGGTAGAGTAGCTGCTACATGTTCAGTAGTTAATGGACCCCAGGTAGAGTAGCTGCTACATGTTCAGTAGTTAATGGACCCCAGGTAGAGTAGCTGCTACATGTTAATGGACCCCAGGTAGAGTAGCTGCTACATGTTCAGTAGTTAATGGACCCCAGGTAGAGTAGCTGCATGTTCAGTAGTTAATGGACCCCAGGTAGAGTAGCTGCTACATGTTAATGGACCCCAGGTAGAGTAGCTGCTACATGTTAATGGACCCCAGGTAGAGTAGCTACTACATGTTAATGGACCCCAGGTAGAGTAGCTGCTACATGTTAATGGACCCCAGGTAGAGTAGCTGCTACATGTTAATGGACCCCAGGTAGAGTAGCTGCTACATGTTAATGGACCCCAGGTAGAGTAGCTACTACATGTTAATGGACCCCAGGTAGAGTAGCTACTACATGTTAATGGACCCCAGGTAGAGTAGCTACTACATGTTAATGGACCCCAGGTAGAGTAGCTACATGTTCAGTAGTTAATGGACCCCAGGTAGAGTAGCTGCATGTTCAGTAGTTAATGGACCCCAGGTAGAGTAGCTGCTACATGTTAATGGACCCCAGGTAGAGTAGCTGCTACATGTTAATGGACCCCAGGTAGAGTAGCTGCTACATGTTCAGTAGTTAATGGACCCCAGGTAGAGTAGCTGCTACATGTTAATGGACCCCAGGTAGAGTAGCTGCTACATGTTAATGGACCCCAGGTAGAGTAGCTGCTACATGTTAATGGACCCCAGGTAGAGTAGCTGCTACATGTTAATGGACCCCAGGTAGAGTGGCTACATGTTAATGGACCCCAGGTAGAGTAGCTGCTACATGTTAATGGACCCCAGGTAGAGTAGCTGCTACATGTTAATGGACCCCAGGTAGAGTAGATGCTACATGTTCAGTAGTTAATGGACCCCAGGTAGAGTAGCTGCTACATGTTAATGGACCCCAGGTAGAGTAGCTGCTACATGTTAATGAACCCCAGGTAGAGTAGCTGCTACATGTTAATGGACCCCAGGTAGAGTAGCTGCTACATGTTAATGGACCCCAGGTAGAGTAGCTGCTACATGTTAATGGACCCCAGGTAGAGTAGCTGCTACATGTTAATGGACCCCAGGTAGAGTAGCTGCTACATGTTAATGGACCCCAGGTAGAGTAGCTGCTACATGTTCAGTAGTTAATGGACCCCAGGTAGAGTAGCTGCTACATGTTCAGTAGTTAATGGACCCCAGGTAGAGTAGCTGCTACATGTTCAGTAGTTAATGGACCCCAGGTAGAGTAGCTGCTACATGTTAATGGACCCCAGGTAGAGTAGCTGCTACATGTTAATGGACCCCAGGTAGAGTAGCTGCTACATGTTAATGGACACCAGGTAGAGTAGCTGCTACATGTTCAGTAGTTAATGGACCCCAGGTAGAGTAGCTGCTACATGTTAATGGACCCCGGGTAGAGTAGCTGCTACATGTTAATGGACCCCAGGTAGAGTAGCTGCTGTTCAGTAGTTAATGGACCCCAGGTAGAGTAGCTGCTACATGTTAATGGACCCCAGGTAGAGTAGCTGCTACATGTTAATGAACCCCAGGTAGAGTAGCTGCTACATGTTAATGGACCCCAGGTAGAGTAGCTGCTACATGTTAATGGACCCCAGGTAGAGTAGCTGCTACATGTTAATGAACCCCAGGTAGAGTAGCTGCTACATGTTCAGTAGTTAATGGACACCAGGTAGAGTAGCTGCTACATGTTAATGGACCCCAGGTAGAGTAGCTACTACATGTTCAGTAGTTAATGGACCCCAGG
>NW_027039435.1:1418-64593 GCF_034236695.1 Oncorhynchus nerka | reverse complement strand
CATCTATACTAATGTGGCTGTTCTAAATTCTGTGTCTGAGTAATGAACCTATTTTTGACACAATTGGCTGGAAAAGAGCCAATCCTTCAGGAAGCTTTGTTTCCCCATCACTACTTTTCAGCATGTTTTCTGTGAATTAGACTACGGGAGTTTTGTAACATTTTCCACCTTGGCTTACTGTTAGTTGGGTTCTAACTGGTCTCCGGTAGTTGGTCTCTGCTGACCATAACTGTACTATGCTGGTTCGACTAATAGCTAGTTGGCTAAATAGCTAACGTTAGCTGGCTGGCTAAGATAACTGCATATAGCTAACATTCTTTGATATTTGGTTAGATGGCATTATATATTTCCAAAACTGTGGTTTACTTTAATCACCCAAGTCACGAACGCAAATACTTTTTAACTTACAGTTCTACATTTGAAGTTATTTATGTTGTAGTTGACATCATAGGGAATAGGCTGGTCCTGCATATTACTTCACACCTGACTTTGGCATTCTTCTGAATTCTGATTGGTTTAATGGTTTAAAAAATAGAACTGTGAGGTGTTACTTTGCATTGGAAATTTTAAAATATTGTATTTGATATTTTATAAACAATACAAAACATACAAACAACATCATACAAACATTCACTGCCCAGACCCACTAGAACACACCTCCATCTCCATTAACTCCATCACACCTGCCCAGACCCACTAGAACACACCCCCATTTCCATTAACTCCATCACACCTGCCCAGACCCACTAGAACACACCCCCATCTCCATTAACTCCATCACACCTGCCCAGACCCACTAGAACACACCTCCATCTCCATTAACTACATCAAACCTGCCCAGACCCACTAGAACACAGCCCCGTCTCCAGCGCCCGCATCAGCACCATTTTATTTCTCTCCGTCACTTTCAACTTTTAGATAATAAAGCATTTGACCTTTCTATTGAATTAACAACAGAGGATTGGTTGATTTCCAGGTTTTAAGTATAATATTTAAGATGACTGATTAGAAAAGTATCATCCAACCATCGGGTATCTCACCACACCCTCATATTCCATGTCTTGAAATATGCAGACAGACCTATTTAAATTAAATTTACATTATAACACTGTACTTCTGACAGCCAACTTTCTAACTCCTCCCATAACTTTATGACATTGTAACATTCCCAGAAGGCACTTAAGACATAACTGTCGTTATGCTGTAGAATATGTGAATTTGACATGTCAGTTGGAATAATGATAGATTTCTGGAGGGACCCTTGTCACTACAACCAATCAGTGAGCAGCTTCCCTTCCCCCACATCTCAGGCAGTTCTGTTACTCACAACACTTCCCCTGCTTTCCTCAACAATGGAGAAGCCCACTGAGCTAAAGCCTTGCCATTTTTTTTACAAATAGCCAGCAAATAGGAAATAATTTCATGTTTTACTCGTACCTCAGCCAGCATTGTGAATGGTGTCTGAGACGGTGACATACTAGACCATGGCAGTAAATCTAATACTTAGGTGTTTTTAGTTACACATGAAAGGTCTGTGGTGGTTCTGTGGTTATAAGTTACTGACCTTGAAATACATTTCTGGCCATGCTGGCAGGGTCTGAATCAAACCCAATGTCCACCTGGCACACTGGCAGGGTCTGAATCAAACCCAATGTCCACCTGGCACACCTGGCACACCCTGGCAGACCAGGGTGAATCAAACCCAATGTCCACCTGGCACATGGTCTGAATCATTAAACCTAAATGATCCATTGTTACAAACCAATGTCCACCTGGCACACTGGCAGGGTATGTCCACCTGGCACACTTCATTATATCTGAATCAAACCCAATGTCCACCTGGCACACTGACTTAGGGTCTGAATCAAATCCAATGTCCATATGATGTGTTACACCATGTAGGAGCAGTATAGACCTAGTCTGTTCATTATATACACCATGCGTTTCCTCCCTCCAGACAGCAGATGGCGATAAGTGTCTTTCAGGCGATGTTTCTACTGTGACGTTTAATCTAGTGGACGGAACGCTTCTTCAACAACTGCAGCCACCTCGGTAGCTCGCTAGACAACAACGTCGGAACATTCAAGTTCTTTAGACAATTTCGTGGTTTATTTGCCACTATGATTTAAACATACTTATGTGGAAACAACTAGATACCCCATTTAATTTAATATTTACGTTGTAAGTCAACTTGCTGGCTGGTTAAGTTAGCACTAGTCTAGTCGCTAATACTAACTAGCTATTATTTCCGAACATGAGTTCACTAAGCTACTCTCCTCCTGTTAAAGAAGAGGGGGTCTGCTGGACGGAGAAAGAAGCTCTCGTGAAAGAGGAGGAAGAGGAGGCTGTTACAATACAAAAACAAGTAGAGGGTGAGGCTGTTACCGTGAAAGAAGAAGAGAAAGACGCCTTCAGAGTGGAGGATGAAGACCTTTTTGGAATGAAGGATGAAGAGGGGGAGATTACTGTCACATTAGAGGAGGACGAAGAAGAGAAGACTGGAGATCTGATTAACACCAGAAAATACAGTGAGTACTATCTTGTAAAACAGGGACATTGATCTGATTAACACCAGTAAATACAGTGAGTATTATCTTATAAAACAGGGACACAAACTCTGCAGTTGTTGAAGTAATGTGTGATTTTTAAAAGGCCGTTCTACATTGTTGATGACGTCCTCCAGTGATTAAAAAAAAAACTTTCCTGTTGAAAGTGATATATAAATACAGTAAGAAAAATAGTGTTTTTTAGACAACTGCAAACTTGGAGTGAGTGATGTCATAGTAAGTCCTTCAAGGAGTTGGCTTGATGGGAAGTTGTGATGTCATCCAATAGGTGATGGATCTTCATGTGAATATTCATTATTCTTTTTAAAATCCTTCCTGTTCTGTCAAGTTGGATGTTGATCATTGCTAGAAAGCCATTTTCAAGTTTTGCCATAGACTTTCAAGACGATTTAAGTCCAAACTGTAACTAGGCCACTCAGGAACATTCAATGTCATCTTGGTAAGCTCCTCCAGTGTAGATTTGGCCTTGTAGTTTAAGTTATTTTCCTGTTAGGACAGTTTTTTGTATTCAGATCTCTGAAATGCTCTCTACCTACGTAACATTTAGTGTCTCCTTATATTACGCTGGGAAAACAGTTTTCATGGGCACAGAAATCCTAAATCATTTCAGAGTTTGCAAAATCCAATGGTTCTAACTGAGAGTCACCTTAACTTTATTGACAACACCCAAATCAATACTGTCACTTACGCGGTTCTTCAATAATTACACATCGTTCTTAATAGTGTAGCTGTTTAGCGGCAGGGTAGCCTCGTGGTTAGAGTGATGGACTAGTAACCGAAAGGTTGCAAGTTCAAATCCCTGAGCTGACAAGGTACAAATCTGTCGTTCAGCCCCTGAACAGGCAGTTAACCCACTGTTCCTAGGCCGTCATTGAAAATAAGAATTTGTTCTTAACTGACTTGCCTAGTAAAATAAAGGTAAAAAAATAATAATAATGTTCAGCTGATCCAGGAAATCATTTTCTGAATGACAGTCACATGACAAACATCACGACATACAACAACAACCATAGTGCTTCTTCATTCATTACTCTGGTAAAGACAGTTATGCTCCACGTTGGATCCAACATCCCTAACAAATTCATGTTTATAATGTGTTATTGTCTACTTGATTTACAGTAGGGTCTCGTTAGTCTGTTTGGACACAGAGTTTCTTACCTGTTAATGTGTAGAGAACTGTCCCTTGATGGTCAGTACCACACACAGAGCTATTTTCCTATATTTGTTGTTAGGTGAAGTTATGGGTCCTACAGTAGGTCTATGTTATTGTTGTGGGTCCTAGAGTACACTATGTGTGTCATGCAACAACAACCAAAGTGCTTCTTCATTCATTACATAGGTCTATGTTATTGTTAGGTGAAGTTATGGGCCAATTTGGCAAACAACCCTGATTGTCAGGCTGATGGAAAAGCCAAAGAGCACTTTACTGGTTGAAGTGTTTTTTAAGTACAAAGAGGTTGATTTGCGATGACGACACAAACATTATATTAAGCAGGACGTTCAAACGAGCCTTACAATTTTAATCCAAAGTAGTGTGAAATGCTCTCATAAGCAACCTGGAAATGGAGGTTGCTCCCCTGAGTTTTCCCCATTCACATTCAGAATACATTGTGAAAAAACAAAATCTTTGCTCACAATTTTTGCTCCAGGCAGATATACTTCATCCAAAACTATTTGGTTTCCTCATTAGGGGGATGAGTTTCTACCACCAAATTGTATGTGCATCGCCCTCGTGTCGCAATTTTAGCAAACACAGAAAGGTGCCTATTTTGTAGACCAAAAGTCGTCTGGCACACTTCTAAGGATTTCAACAACTTTAATAACTTATTTCTAGCCTACAATCATCGATGTTACTACTAATGTGAAAACAAGACAAAATAGGACTATTCTTGCTCATTTTAAGACCATTGTCAAATAATCATTACATTCATTACAGACAACAATTGTTGTACAACATCATGGCTACGCTGTTGGCATCACCTTTTACAGTGGATTTCCGCTGTTGTGGGCTTTAACCATCTGTCTGACTTTGTTGTTCACACAGGAGAGAGACGGGACTACCGTGGGTCCTCTGGGGAGCCTCAACAACCTCATGACGCTGACGAGGCAGAGAAGAGTCTCTCCACATTAGAACACCCCAAGAAACACCTGCAGAGATCCACAGGGAAGAGAACTCTCTGCTGCTCTGACTGTGGGAAGAGATTCACCTCATCAGGCATTACAATTCATCAGCGAACACACACAGGGGTGAAATCTTATAGCTGTGATCAATGTGGGAAGAGTTTTACTACATCTGGCTCTCTGACGTTACACCAGAGAACACACACAGGAGAGAAACCTTATAGCTGTACTCAATGTGGGAAGAACTCAGCTCAGCAGCCTAATAACACACCAGAGAATTATAGCTGTACTCAATGTGGGAAGAGGTTTACTCAACAATGCAACCTGATATCACACCAGAGAATACACACAGGAGAGAAATCCTATAGCTGTGATGAATGTGGGAAGAGTTTTACTCAACACACTGATTCACAGAGAACACACACAGGAGAGAAAAAGCTGTACTCAATGTGGGAAGAGTTTTACTCAGCTGCCTAATAACACACCAGAGAATACACACAGAGAGAAACCTTATAGCTGTACTCAATGTGGGAAGAGTTTTACTAATCCATCCGGCCTGATATCACACCAGAGAACACACACAGGAGAGAAACCTTATAGCTGTACTCAATGTGGGAAGAGGTTTACTCAACAAAGCAACCTGATATCACACCAGAGAATACACACAGGAGAGAAATCCTATAGCTGTGATGAATGTGGGAAGAGTTTTGCCCAATCTGGAGCACTGACAGTGCACCAGAGAGTACACACAGGAGAGAAACCTTATAGCTGTGGTCAATGTGGGAAGAGTTTTGGTCAATCTGGAGATCTGAGAGTGCACCAGAGAACACACACAGGAGAGAAACCTTATAGCTGTGGTCAATGTGGGAAGAGTTTTGGTCAATCTGGAGATCTGAGAGTGCACCAGAGAACACACACAGGAGAGAGACCTTATAGCTGTGATCAATGTGGGAAGAGTTTTCCCAATCTGGAGCGCTGACAGTGCACCAGAGAATACACACAGGAGAGAAACCTTATAGCTGTAGTCAATGTGGGAACAGTTTTGCTGCATCAAGAACTCTGACTCAACACCAGAGAATACACACAAGAGAGAAATCCTTTGTCTGTGAATAATGTGGGAAGAGTTTTGGTCAATCTGGCCATCTGGTATCACACCAGAGAGCACACACAGGAGAGAGACCTTATAGCTGTGATCAGTGTGCCAAGAGATACTTTAATAAAAATCTCTGATCAAACATCTGATCAAACATCAGAAAATACATACATGAATGAGTTATTTCATGATATCAATGAAAACATGTCACAATGTAGAATGTTTTAACATTGTAGTAGGAGTATTTTAATGACGTCACAATGTAGAACCCTAAACATTTGTCCCCTGTTCTATTGATTTCAACATGATATGGATATTAGCCTCAGGGGAAAATCCAGGCTCTGAAATGGAAGAGTATTATTTAACAAAAAGTGATTAACAAAAAATGGTTTTGTTACACTTACCACGTTCGTGATCCACTTGAATCAAAATGCAACACTTCAAAATGTATCAAGCTGTTTTCTGCAAGTTGTCCTCTAACCAGGAATGTACACATTACTCCCAGATTCAGTGTGGTTTTTGAGCTGTTAGCTTTAACAGGACGTGCAACCCCATCTCTCTCCTCTTCCACAAATGATTTTAGCATGATATCGATGAGTTATAACAAATAAGTGTTGCGTTCCTTTGTTTAGTGACTCCTAAATGTAAATGCATCACTCCAACATGTAGCTGACTGTCTTCTGCAGGTTGTCCTCTAACCAGGGAGGTAAAATATATCTCCCATTTCCATGTGTTTTTTTAGTTGTGTTAGTTTCAACAGCACGTACAACCTAATTTCCCCTCTAATCGATATCAGTGATTTATTGCTTCTTGTCAAAACAACAGTGTTTTTGGTGCTTGTGCAGTTTATAAGGAGCTTGTTTCAAAAATTACAAGAAATATGATTATTGTGGCAGATGTTTGTCTATATAGCACATTTTATGTTTAGGTTTTCAATTTATCCCAAACTGTTTCTGCATATTGGTTATTGATTTGGAGACATTAAAACTGTGTTTTGACATTGGGGATATCACACCTAGCAAAATGTCATTGAAAAGACGTTGAAAATGAGACTGTAACCGAATATTTAATATTTACATTTCATGTAACATTTAGTAATCATAATTATTTATGCAACCAACTGACAATTTTTGGGTACAATTATATTGACGTTGTTGCCCTGCTTTTAAAATATCAGGGTTAATTTTCCAGCCTGCTGAAGGTGTGGTGGAGTGGTAAACACCACCCCCTGCTCTACCAGGGGCTTGAGGTGGTCTCCCACAGCTCTGCTTATGTCATGTTCTGTGGCCTTGCCGTTCCATTTCTTGACTGCCCCTGTAACACAGAAATAAATACATTTAGTCATATTATATAAAACATTAAAAGTAATCGATATGGAGCGTCTATGGCCTCAGTTACACCTGGCACCTAAATGTGACTTCTGTTATCTGATCACTCCAAACTGCATTAGGTTCAGATCTACCAGGATGGGCCTTTGACAGTCTGGATGCAGTCAGGCCACTGAATATAAATAAGCGTGTAGAGCTGCTGTCTGACAAAATCACAATTTTAGTAGTTCATTAAAATAAATAAGGCTTTATGACTGCTGAATACCAACTATCAATCACTTAGATTGTGTAATTTCAGGTAGCGATACATCCTTGGGACGTCCCTAGCCCATTGAAGTTTACATCTAAAATGGTTAAGTTAGGGATTAAGGTTAGGGTTTAGGGTAGGGATGTCCCAAGAATCCCAGATAGCATTGACCATTGTGCATTTGTAACCGATGTGAAATGGCTAGCTAGTTAGCGGGGTGTGCGCTAATAGCGATGTTTCGTGGGAGGCAGTTTATGTGTGCCATTGAGTCCCTGGTTCGAGCCCAGGTAGGGGCGAGGAGAGGGACTGAAGCTATACTGTCACACATTCTTCAGTCTCTTTTACGTAGCAGGTGTAAATGAAACACAGACAAGACAAGTAGGCGCTCAGGTCATTATGGTCATTGTAGTTAAAAAAAAATAGCATCTAATTATGTGTAACTGTATGTGGGGTTGTTAGAGAAGAATGTGATTGTCAGCCCTAACAATCCATTCTAGCATCTCATCAGGCTCTGAAAAAGTCTTCATTGATGACGTGTTCTTTCTATTCCAGGGGACAGCAGAGGAACTTCATCAATTCCAGCAGTGTTGAAATCAGTTATCTTATGCTGTGCATGGAACCAGTTACCCGAACGATACTTTTCTCATCAATCATCTTAAATACCATACTTAAAAACTGGCTACCTATGATGTTAACTACAACAGAAATAAAAATGTATAACTTTAAATTAAACCAATCCACTCATGACTTGAGTGATTAAAGTAAACCAACGTTTTGGAAATCATGCCATCTAACCAATCAAAGAATGTTAGACAGTTATCAACAGCTAACGTTAGCTATTTAGCCAACTAGCTATTAGCCTAAACAGCATAACCAACCAGCACGGTTATGGTCAGCAGAGACCAACTACCGGAGACCAATTATAACCCACGGGAGTGGGAAAGCCAAGGTGGAAAAAGTTACAAAACTCTCGTAGTCGAATTCACAGAAAACATGCTGAAAAGCTGAAAAGTAGTGATGGGGAAACAAAGCTTCCTGAAGCATTGGCTCTTTCCAGATAATTGTTTAAATTTTTTTTTTTTTTTTAAGTTCATTACTCAAGGCTTTGAGCGACACAGAATTTAGAACAGCCACATTTTGAAAGATGACGTCCCCCACCGTAGCAGCGTAGCCTTCATGTCTTCTACGAAACCACGGGCCTTGATCGAGAGCATCAAGTCTATGCTGCATTGTGGGTAAACGGTGACTGGCTGACTGATTTATAAATAATAATGAGTAGTTATTTATGATGCAAGGTGATTTGTAAATGAGTCAGCAGCCACCTGCACTGTCGGCTGCAATGTCGAACGAGCCCAAATTAATCAACACCAAACCAATCAGGTGTTCGACGAAATTATTCTTCAGACGTCATTGATCACGTGGTGCTGATAAAGGGACACTGCTTTGAATTATACCGCTTAGCGACTTCAGTACATGCCTCATAGCTCCAGTCTCAAACTTAACCCCGTTCCTGATGATGAAGAAGAGGTGGTCTGCCTGCTGGATGGAGAAAGACGCTCTCGTGGAAGAGGAGGAGGCTGTTACAATACAAAAACAAGTAGAGGTTGAGGCTGTTACCGTGAAAGAAGAAGAGAAAGACGTCTCAGTTAAAGAAGAGGAAGACTCGTTCATAGTCAAAGAGGGGGACGGCGACGTTTCAGTGAAAGAAGAAGAAGAGGAGGGGGAGGTGACTGTCACATCGGAAAATGAAGAAGAGGAGGAAACTGGATATCAGGGCCCGGTTTCCCAAGCGCATCTTAAGGCGTCCGATGGTTCTAACGATGAACGGGCCCTGATTAACACGAGTAAGTACTGTCTTAAAAACAGAGGCACAAACTCTGCAATTGTTGAACTGATGTGTGGTGTTAAAGGGTACATTTGAAATTGCTACATCCATATTTTGACTTTTCAATTATTTATTTATAGGCATTGATTCTTGAAGAATATAACACATGCCTCATGAGCTTAGTTCAACTGTTGTACCCCATCAGAACCCCAAATAAGCTTTTTTTACTCCAATGTTTAGAAACAATGTAAATCAACACTGTATAGCCTCAACATGGTTAAAACTATACTGTTGATATCATGGATGTTCAGTCCTTGCATCCATAGGTCTGTCAATAAATTTGAGAGTAGTTACATTTCTCCAGCCCCATCCATCTTATTACCAAAATAGTGGCGTAATTACAGCTTTGTTATTGGTTGAACTGCAGATTGGTTGATTGAATGTTGTGTGGCTTTTTTAAAGGGGCCACCTAGTTTTTCAACAAACAAAATGGCTGCCCAGGGACCTGAGCTGTGTTAGAATACTCATACTAACCGTACTATTTGTGATGTTAATTGAGTATATAGTTTCCTTATTATAGTATGATGTAGTTAGTATGCCAAAAGTTCCCGGATGTCGTACTAAATTCACCAAAATACGAAATATACACGCAGTACCTTACGGCCCATAATGCAATTCTTCAGGAAATGGGTGTGACTTCACATCGATTTCAGAGTTGAAGAAAATGGAGGAAAATATTCAGCCAAAGTCCAACGAGAGCGGATACAAATGAACTGCTTTAAAAACCTGTTGGTACTAGGGGGCAGTATTTTCATTTTTGGAAAAATAACGTTCCCAAATTAAACGGGATATTTTGTCAGGACAAGATGCTAGAATATGCATATAATTGACAGCTTAGGATAGAACACACACTAAAGTTTCCAAAACTGTTAAAAATATTGTCTGAGTATAACAGAACTGATGTTACGGGCGAAAGCCTGAGAAAAATCCAATCCGGTAGTGACTCATCTTTTGAAAGCCCTGCGTTCCGATGCGTCCCTATTGAGCTGTGAATGCCCTATCAACCAGATTACGCTTTCTACGTATTCCTCAAGGTGTCTACAGCATTGTGACGTAGTTTTACGCATTTATGTTGAAAAATACCTGTAGGCGGCTTCATTGCGCAAGTGGTCACCTGATGCTCCCTGAGAAATTCTTGCGTAAAATACAGAGGTAGCCATTATTCCAATTGCTTCTACTGAGAAACCAATTGTCCCGGTTGATATATTATCGAATAGATATTTGAAAAACACATTGAGGATTGATTATAAACAATGTTTGCCATGTTTCTGTCGATATTATGAAGCTAATTTGGAATATTTTTCGGCGTTGTCGTGACCAATTTCCGGTCGATTTCTCAGCCAAACGTGAAGAACAAACGGAGCTATTTCGCCTACAAAAATAATCTTTTGGGAAAAAATGAACTTTGGCTATCTACCTGGGAGTCTCGTGAATGAAAACATCCGAAGTTCATCAAAGGTAAACGATTTAATTGGATTGCTTTTCTGATTTTTGTGACAAGGTTGCCTGCTGCTAGCTACCTAACGTTAGTTGGCTACTTATACATCAAACTTGCCAGTATAGTAACTATATTCTAACTAACTACCCCATGTTTATTGACTTGATTAGAGAGCAGAATAACTGATGGATTTAATAACGCTCAACACCCATTGAATATGGCCGGTGTCAGTAAACATCTGCAAAAAAGCTCAAATTAATTTGTTGCCAGCAGCACAGTTAGTAACCAACACTCTGGATAACATGAAAACAGCCTAACCAGCTCTGCTAGGGCAAGTAAAATGGTAAGAGTGAGGTTTTCTCTGATTTGTCTAGCAAGCTGTCCAACGTTAGCCAGTTAGCTTGGGTGCTTTACTGTCATTGTGAGGTCAGAACGCTTGGATCGACCCTACTCCTCAGCCATATAGTATTAGTTTACAAACAGTGGTGTTATACGAGCTTATGTTTTGGTTTCTGGTGGGGTAATACGGCTGAAACATTTGAGGCACATGTAAGTTATATTCTTCAAGAATCAATGTTTATATAGTAAATGGGTCTTTCTATAACTGCCAGTGTAGATTTCCTGTAGGTGTCAAATTGGTAGAGCTGTTAAGTCATTTCAAATCACTTCATGGCTACAGACACTCACGTGTTACGGGTCGGTAGTCATTTAGACAGATTACCTTAGTGTTCTTGTACACAGGGACTATGGTGTTCTGCTTGAAGCATATTGGTATTAGACTCAGACAGGGGATGAAAATGTCAGTAAAGACCCTTGCCAGTTGGTCAGCGCATGCTTGGAGTACACATCCTGGTAATCTGTCTGGCCCTGTGGTCTTGTGAATGTTAACCTGTTTAAAGGTCTTACTCACATCGGCTGCGGGGAGGGTGATCACAAAGTCGTCTGGAACAGCTGATGCTGTCATGCATGGTTCAGTGTTACTTTCCTCGAAGCGAGCATAGAAGTAATGTTGCTCGTCTGGTAGGCTCGTGTCACTAGGCAGCTATCGGCTGTGCTTCCCTTTGTAGTTTGCAATCATTTGCAAGCCCTGCCACATCCGACGGATGGTTGGAGCTGATGTTCAAGGGGTATATCAATCTCCCCAGGGTAGCAGTAATACATTGAGATATTTGTCCACAAGGGGATACCCCTCCCATAGGTGGCTCATTTTTGGGATTCATTGCTGATTGCTACCTGTAGCTCACTATGAAGTGTCTATTGATACAGGTAAAGGGCCCTGTTGGAGATTGGTGGTTGGTAGCCGAGTCGAGGGAACAAGCAGGGTTGGACACAGCCATGTTATTATCCCACACAGTCTCTGTGGTTCATATGAACCCCGTTCCTGGGAATTAGATTTGATTACAAATCGTCCCAGTCTGTTACCACAGAAGGGGGTCCGTTTGTCCCATTTCCAGCTAGGTTACGAGGTGCTTTGTCATTTCCAGAGTCAGTTTATTTTGGTACTGTCCATATGTAGCTTGTTTTGGTCACAGAATGGCTGAATAAGTGCAACATTTTACCTGGAGCTAACTATGCAGAGCATAGGACATATTGAATGACTAGCTTCCCTCCAGGTCTGAGGGCACACGCTCTCCAGTAGGCTTAAATTAAACATACGGAAAATAGGAGTGGCAATATAGTCCGCTATTATCCTCATTAATTTTCCATCTAGATTGTCAGACCCTGGTGGCTTATCATTGTTGATAGACAACAATAATTTTTTCACCTCTTCCACACGGACTTTACGGAATTCTAAATTACAATGTTTGTCTTTCATAATTTGTTCAGATATACTTGGAAGTGTAGTGTCAGCATTCGCTGCTGGTATATCATGCCTAAGTTTGCTAATCTTGCCAATGAAAAAAATCAGAAAAGTAGTGGGCTTTGATGAATGAGCCATCCGATTCAGTTAATGATGGAGCAGAGTTTGCCTTTTTTCCCAAAATTGTATGTAAGGTTCTCAAAAGCTTTTTACTATTATTCTTTGTCATTTGTCTTTGTCGTTTTTCTTCTTTTTATTCAGTTTAGTCACATGATTTCTCAATTTGCAGGACGGTTGCCAATCGGTTGTACAGCCAGACTTATTTGCCATTCCTTTTGCCTCATCCTTCTCAACCATACCATTTTTCAATTCCTCATCATTCCACTGGGATTGAACAGCTTTTACAGTCATTTTCTTAATGGGTTCATGCTTATTAGTAACTGGAATAAGCAATTTCATAAATGTGTGCAGCTTCTGGTTGCTCCTCATTACACACCACAGAGCAGCAAATATTCTTTACATCATCAACATAGGAATCACCTGTTTTTATTAAATCATTGAGACACACAAATAACTCGAGGGAACCAGAGATCAAAATAGCCTAACCATAAGATGGAAACTCTTCCTCCTCCTGCTGCTGCTGGCCTTAAATTCTGACGTTATGCTCCTGAAGTTTTCAGTAATAGACTACAACAGCAGTCGGCAACCTTTTTCCATTTGGAGTGCAAATTTATCTGACCATTTCTACTGATCTGGTGCCAGTTATGATTTTCATATTCACATTTTACTGGAACAATTTAATTTATAATCGTATCTCAAAATCATTGTCTGTGACTAATCTATATTCTATATAAATAGAAATAAACATTATTTAGATTTATATAATGTTTTATTGCCATTGCCAACTATGTAAAAATAGCCTACCTAAAGCCAACAAATAAAAACATCTAGAAAATATCCAGATAAAAATAAATCACATTGGCTGAGCATGGCCTGTCTACATAGTTGATACACTGTTTAAAGTTCTATCACCTAGGTCTGTCTGAAACAACATGATAGCAACATTGTATAAAATATTCTGGGCTCTCAGTTTCCCGCACCAGTGAGTTTGGGACAGACACAGCTGTAGGCTATTTGTGAAAGGGATAAGAAGTAATCAGGTATTGTATGACATTTCCGCTGGATCAGAGCATTACATTTTTTCCCTTTCATGTCGAGTGGTTATCAAGAGTGAGAGCTGGAAATATGTTACTCTAATCAATAGTTCTTTAAAGTATTTGTAAGACTTTGTTTACTTGCTGTTTGTGGTGAAGAAAAAATTACTTTGAGAAGCTCCAAGTCATTAGTGGTGGTGCGTAAATACTATCAGACATCCCCAAATAGGTGCATCGCTCTCTGCATCGCTCTCTGCCCTCTGTTTGTTAAAACGCAATTTGGTTGCAGAAACTCCTCCATGCTAATACGGAAACCGCTAGTTATACCATAGACCTACTGTAGGACCCATAACGTCACCTAACAACAACATAGACTTATATATTGGAGACCAAAAGTTGTCTGGCACACTGCTTAGGATTTCAACAACTTTAAAAACGTATTTCTTGCATACAATCGTCGATGTTACTACTAATGGGAAAACAAGACAAAAAATGACTGTTGTTCACTTGACTGTCTTAAGACAAATGTCAAATAATTCACATTCATTAGACATTGTTTGTACAACATAATGGCTACGCTGTTGGCATCACCTTTTTACAGTGTATTTTTGCTGTTGTGAGCCTTACACCAACTGTCTGACTTTTTGTTCACACAGGAGAGAGACCTGACTATCGTGGATCCTCTGGGGGGCCTCAACAACCTCATGATGCTGACAGGGCAGAGAAGAGTCTCTCAAATCAAAACACCTCAAGAAACACCAGCAGAGACCCACAGGGAAGAAATCTCATTGCTGCTCTGACTGTGGGAAAGGTTGCATATCTTCATCAAAACTTAAAATACACCAGAGAACACACACAGGAGAGAAGCCTTATAGCTGTGATCAATGTGGGAGGAGTTTTACTACATCTAGTGGTCTGATAGTACACCAGAGAACACACACAGGAGAGCAACCTTATAGCTGTGGTCAATGTGGGAGGAGTTTTACTACATCTAGCATTCTGACATTACACCAGAGAGAAACCTTACAGCTGTGATCAGGAGAGAAGCCTTATAGCTGTGATCTGAGCCAGCTGACCTCACACCAGAGAACACACACAGGAGAGAAGCCTTATAGCTGTGATCAATGTGGAAGAGTTTTTCCTACATCTAGCCAGCTGACTCACACCAGAGAACACACACAGGAGAGAAACCTTTTAGCTGTGATCAATGTGACAAGAGATACTCTGATAAAAGATCTCTGATCAAACATCAGAAAATACATACATGAAGAAGTTGTTTCATGATATCACTGAAATAATGTCACAATGTAAAATGTTTTAACATTGTAGTAGGAGTATTTTAATGATGTCACAATGTAGAATGTTTTAACATTGTAGTAGAGTATTTTAATGATGTCACAATGTAGAATGTTTTAACATTGTAGTAGGAGTATTTTAATATGTCACAATGTGAATTTTAACATTGTAGTAGGAGTGTTTTAATGATGTTCTACCTTATTGTTTACCCTGTTCAATTGATTGCAGCATGATATGGATATTAACCTCAGGGAGAAATCCAGGCTCTGAATTAAGAGTATTATTTAACAAAAAGTGACTAACAAAAAAAAAGAGCTGTGTTCCACTTACTGTGTTGGTGACTCACTTTAATCAACATGCAGCACTTCAAAATGTAGTGAGCTGTTTTCTTCAAGTGGAAGAAAAATGCATGTAATATGATAATTGTTGCAGATGTGATGTGTGTGTGTATATATATACACACATGAAAACAGTATAATAAATTGGTCTATAATCAATTTTATTAACAATCTGACATCACTCCAGTATTTCTTGACAACATTCAAATTCTAATTGTCTTTATTCCATACTGGGCAGTCAAATGTTTGCGTTTAGTCAGTGAGTTGCCATGGATCACAATTTATTTTGACTGCACGTTTTTCCTGTATTGGAGATTTAGTTTTGTTTGGGCTCGTTCCAAGGGGACGAGAGTTCTAGAAGCTAGTGAGTTTTAGGATTCTATAGAAAGAAAAATGAGAAAAGATACGATTGTATATTATTATTTAGAAATGCGTGTTTTTTTTTCTTTTTAATTGTTGATAGCCAGTAGACACTGTTTATATTGGAGAAGGTGAAGCATTGTAGTTGATTATAATGTAAAATGGGAGTTGTTTTCTGGTGGTGAGCAAACTTGTCCAACACAAATATAGGATAGTGGTGGTGGAATGACAGATTTGTTATTGTTTGAACTGCAGATTGCTGGGTTGTGTGGGTTTTTAAACCGCAACAAAATGGCTGCCCAGAGGCTTGGTTTGGTTAACTGCTGAGGGATGGGGGAAGGAGAAGTGTTTCCACTCTCACATTCTTAGAGAAGGATATTGTAGCAACTGTAACCCAACACCCAGTGACCTCATCAAGAAGTTCAGAAATCTTGGCGTAACATTTCTAAGGTGTTGGCTTGACAGTGCTGGACCCAGGTTTGAGTTCAGCCCAGGGCTATCCCCTGAATTCACTACACTATGAATACAAGGACTGGCCATCCATGAGGTCAAAATTATTTTTTTAAACAGATTTTGAGGCTACATAGTATGTTCTATAATTGCCAGTGTAGATTTCCTGTGAGGGCAAATTATTAGAGCTGTTGATAAGTCATTTTCAGCCATTTTTGTTCATGCCCTTACATTAAAGGCAAGACATACCTAGATTCAATTACATTCATGAATTGGTTTGAAACCTTTGTTTTGGTGCCTTGACGGATTTGTAAAATATGGTTTGTCAATGAATCACTATTTTTTTAAATTATTTAAATGTAACCTTTATTTAACTAGGCAAATCAGTTAAGAACAAAATCTTATTTACAATGACTCTTACCGTGGACGACGCTGGGACAATTGTGCGCCCCCCTATGGGACTCCCAATCACGGCCGGTTATGATACAGCCTGGATTTGATCCACGGTCAACCAAGAGTCATCTGTAATTTCTATCAATCGCCCCACTTGTTTATAAAATCTATATGTACTGAACATATGATGCTTTAAAGCACGCTGTTTGATGAAATAAATAAGACACACTAGTGACTAGAGGGAGGCAGTCGTCAATATAATCTGACTAGGAGGGAGCCAGTCGACACAACCTGACTATTGACACAACCTGACTAGGAGGGAGCCGGTTATCGACACAACCTGACTAGGAGGGAGCAAACTTGACACAACCTGACTAGGAGGGAGCCGGTCGACGACACAACCTGACTAGGAGAGGAGCCGGTGGAATGACACAACCTGACTAGGAGGGAGCTTGGACGACACAACCTTGACTGACACAACCTGACTAGGAGGGAGCCGGTGTTTCGACACAACCTGACTAGGAGGGAGCTATTGTACACAACCTGACTAGGAGGGAGCCGGTCGTCGACACAACCTGACTAGGAGGGACCCGGTCTTGGCGACACAACCTGACTAGGAGGGAGCCGGTCGTCGACACAACCTGACTAGGAGGGAGCCGGTCGTCGACACAACCTGACTAGGAGGGAGCCACTACACTATGTCGACACAACCTGACTAGGAGGGAGCCGGTCGTCGACACAACCTGACTAGGAGGGAGCCGGTCACACACAACCTGACTAGGAGGGAGCCGGTCGTCAACACAATTTTTTTATTTTATTTATTTTACTTGGCAAGCAGTTAAGAACACATTCATATTTTCAATGATGGCTTAGGAACAGTGGGTTAACTGCCTTGTTCAGGGGCAGGACGAACGATTTGTACCTTGTCAAGGGAACCGATCTTGCAACCTAAGGGTTTAGTATCCTGTTACCCTCTTCCTGTCAAACCAGAAGATGTAAGCATTGCAGAGGAGGATTGTCCAGTGGGGTATATATGTGGGGCATGCTTTCCGGTCCTCTGGCAGTCTCTATGGGGGTGCCACAGGGTTCAATTCTCAGGGCCGACTCTTTTCTCTGTATATATCAATGATGTTGCTCTTGCTGCGGGCGATTCCCTGATCCACCTCTACGCAGACGACACCATTCTATTTACTTCCGGCCCGTCCTTGGACACTGTGCTATCTAACCTCCAAACGAGCTTCAATGCATACAACACTCCTTCCATGGCCTCCAACTGCTCTTAAACGCTAGTAAAACCAAATGCATGCTTTTCAACCGTTCGCTGCCTGCACCCGCACGCCTGACTAGCATCACCACCCTGGATGGTTCCGACCTTGAATATGTGGACATCTATAAGTACCTAGGTGTCTGGCTAGACTGTAAACTCTCCTTCCAGACTCATATACATTTACATTACATTTAAGTCATTTAGCAGACGCTCTTATCCAGAGCGACTTACAAATTGGTGCATTCACCTTATGACATCCAGTGGAACAGCCACTTTACAATAGTGCATCTAAATCTTTTAAGGGGGGTGAGAAGGATTACTTTATCCTATCCTAGGTATTCCTTAAAGAGGTGGGGTTTCAGGTGTCTCCGGAAGGTGGTGATTGACTCCGCTGTCCTGGCGTCGTGAGGGAGTTTGTTCCACCATTGGGGGCCAGAGCAGCGAACAGTTTTGACTGGGCTGAGCGGGAACTGTACTTCCTCAGTGGAGGGAGGCGAGCAGGCCAGAGGTGGATGAACGCAGTGCCCTTGTTTGGGTGTAGGGTCTGATCAGAGCCTGGAGGTATTTTATTTGCCGTTCCCCTCACAGCTCAGTTAGGCAAGCACCATGGTCTTATTTTCAATGATGGCTTAGGAACTGGAAGCCAGTGGAGGGAGCGGAGGAGCGATTTGTACCTGAGAGAACTTGGGAAGGTTGAACACCAGACGGGCTAAGGGTTTGGATGAGTTGTAGGGGTTTAATCTTCACAGGCAAGCCCAGCCAAGAGCGATTGCAGTAATCCAGAGTGGGAGATGACAAGTACCTGGATTAGGACCTGCTGCCGCTTCCTGTGTGGCAGTCTCTATGCGGATGTTGTAGAGCATGAACCTACAGGAACGGGCCACCTCTTTTGTTGTTATATCAAGGGTGTTGTCCAGGATCACGCCAAGGTTCTTAGCGCTCTGGGAGGAGGACACAATGGCAACCGTGATGGCTAAGATCATGGAACGGGCAGTCCTACAACCCGGGAGGAAGAGCAGCTCCGTCTTGCCTAGGTTCAGCAGGTGTGATCTTTTCCACACTGATATGTCTGCCAGACATGCAGAGATGCATTCGCCACCTGGTCATGGAAAGGAGAAGATTAATTGTGAATGTCGTCTGCATAGCATCTATAGGAGAGACCTGAGGTGTCTGAGCCAAGTGACTGTAAACTCTCCTTCCAGAATATCAAACATCTCCAATCGAAAATCAAATCTAGAGTCGGCTTTCTATTCCGCAACAAAGCCTCCTTCACTCACGCCGCCAAACTTACCCTAGTAAAACTGACTATCCTACCGATCCTCGACTTCGGCGATGGCATCTACAAAATTGCTTCCAACACTCTACTCAGCAAACTGGATGCAGTTTATCACAGTGCCATCCGTTTTGTCACTAAAGCACCTTATACCACCCACCACTGCGACCTGTATGCTCTAGTCGGCTGGCCCTCGCTACATATTCGTCGCCAGACCCACTGGCTCCAGGTCATCTACAAGTCCATGCTAGGTAAAGCTCCGCCTTATCTCAGTTCACTGGTCACGATGGCAACACCCACCCGTAACACGCGCTCCAGCAGGTGTATCTCACTGATCATCCCTAAAGCCAACACCTCATTTGGCCGCCTTTCGTTCCAGTTCTCTGCTGCCTGTGACTGGAACGAATTGCAAAAATCGCTGAAGTTGGAGACTTTTATCTCCCTCACCAACTTCAAACATCTGCTATCTGAGCAGCTAACCGATCGCTGCCGCTGTACATAGTCTATCGGTAAATAGCCCACCCATTTTTACCTACCTCATCCCCATACTGTTTTTATTTATTTTATTTTCTGCTCTTTTGCACACCAATATCTCTACCTGTACATGACCATCTGATCATTTATCACTCCAGTGTTAATCTGCAAAATTGTAATTATTCGCCTACCTCCTCATGCCTTCACACAATGTATATAGACTCTCCTTTTTTCTACTGTATTATTGACTTGTTAATTGTTTACTCCATGTGTAACTCTGTGTTGTCTGTTCACACTGCTATGCTTTATCTTGGCCAGGTCGCAGTTGCAAATGAGAACTTGTTCTCAACTAGCCTACCTGGTTAAATAAAGGTGAAATAAAAAAAAAAATGAGGTGAAGCTTGAGTTAGATATCGACCTAGTGTGACCATCCTGGTCCCTCAAGTCAGTGAGTCAACACAGGAAGGAGCAATGAATGGATAGTTAATTTATTTCCAAAGCTGCAATGATGGGACACACACAGTATGGATGAATGATCAGTAGTGACGGGATATAAATACCACTCCCACAGCAATTCTACATTCATCTGCCCTGTAATATACTAACAAAAAAACAGTTGAAATGTCTATCAAAGTCATTGTGATCGTATAGTGGATTTAACAATTCCTACTAATTCCTAATTTACTATAATAAAAATAAAATCAATTGTTTCCATGTGTCTCATATTCACAACATCAGAATAAACTGTCATCCATTTTAGTATCAAAAAATATCAAATTAACATGAAAATTACTCAATGACCCCCTCTGGTGGCGAAGAAGTATAATACACCTAAACTAACAAAACCGGGCTGATAAACTCGCTGGTGTTCATGAGTTTATAAAACATGTACTTTATACATTTGTCATAAATGACCTGCATTGATGAGACACACAGTGTGGATGAATGATCAGTAGTCGACAGGGTAAAAATAGCACTCCTAAAAGAAGATGCATTTTCCAGTTAGATACCAACTTGAAAGAGGGATCTTTAGCATAAAACCCACATGGAAAACAGAGATTTGGCAAATAACATATAAAGAGAGGCTGACTTGACACCAAACCAACAACAGTAGTTACTAAAACATAAATTGCTAATATATGACTTAAAACGTGGATTTAATGATGTAATGTCAATTTTATACATTTCTATCCCAGGACCACTAAATGTTCAAGTTCTCCATAAATCTGCTGTGGATTACCCAGAATCCCACACCTTTATCACACGAGCGGCGCAGCGGTCTAAGGCACTGCATCTCGCTGGAGGCGTCACTACAGACCCTGGTTCAAATCCAGGCTGTATCATAACAGGCCGTGATTGGGAGTCCCTTAGGGCAGAGCACAATTGGCCCAGCATCGTCTCTGGGTCAGGGTTTGGCAGGGGCAGGCTGTCAATGTAAATAAGAATTTCTTCTTAACTGATTTGCCTAGTTAAATAAAGGATAAATATATTTAAGAAATACTGCATTGTGGGTAGTTTGGAAGAGTTCACAAAATAAGTTAATAAATATGTAATAACGCAAAAACATAACTTTTTGTTCTTATAGGTAACCATAACGTGACTACAACTAGCTTACTAAGTCTTTAACCACACTGTATTGTTACACTGGTGAGTAAAAACTCATGCTTCCTACACTTAAAATAAAATCTACATTTTACTCAAATGCGTTACCCACTCCAGTCAGCAGATGCGGTCTGGGAATTTAAAGTTATGCTGCTGGTGTGACGTATAATCTAGTGGACGGAACGCTTCTTTCAACAGCAGCAACAGTTAGTCAGACACCTCGGTAGCTTGCTAGACAAATTAGCCGAACCAATATAGCTCTTTAGACGCTTTAGTGTATATTAGCCACTGTGTTTTAAACCCACTTCTATCGTCTAGTTAGTTATCCGATTTAATTTCATATTTACGGTGTTGTTATTATTAGCGGGCTGGTTAAGTTAGCATTAGCCTAGCTAGCTAACATCCCCGACCATGCTGTCACTAAGCTACTCTCCTTCTAAAAGAGGGGAAAATATCACAGTAAATCAAGGAGTAGGGAGTGGGGCCGTTACTGTGAAAGAAGAGGAGGACGCGTTCAGAGTGAAAGACGAGGAAGATATCACAGTAAAACAAAGTAGGGAGTGGGGCCGTTACTGTGAAAGAAGAGGAGGACGCGTTCAGAGTGAAAGACGAGGAAGATATCACAGTAAAACAAGAAGTAGAGAGTGGGGCCGTTACTGTGAAAGAAGAGGAGGCGCGTTCAGAGTGAAAGAGGAGGATGATGTCACAGTAAAAGGAGAGGAAGATGCAGTTTATGGCGTGAAAGAGGAGGGGAGATGACTGTTACATCGAAAAAAAAGGAGGAAGAAGAGGAGGAACCTGGATATCTGGGCCCGGTTTCCCAAACGCATCTTAAGGCATCCAATGGTTCAAACGAAGAATTTAGCCATAAGATGGTTTTGAGAAACCGTTCCCTGATTAACACAAGTAAGTACTGTCTTAACAACAGAAGCACAAACTCTGCAGTTGAACTGATGTTTGGTGTTAAGGCGGAAATCTGCAATTACATCCATATTTTGGCTTTTCAATTATTTATTTACAGCCATTGATTCTTGAAGAATATAACACATGCCTCATAAGCTGAGTTCAAATGTTGTACCCCATCAGAAACAATGTAAATCAACACTATAGCAGTTAAGAACAAATTCTTATGGTCAATAACGGACTAGGAACAGTGGGTTAATTGCCTGTTCAGGGGCAGAACGACAGATTTGTACCATGTCAGCTCGGGGATGTGAACTTGCAACCGGTTACTAGTCCAACGCTCTAACCACTAGGCTACCCTGCTGCCTCAACATGGTTAAAACTATAATGTTGATATCATGGATGGTCAGTCCTTGCATCCATAGGTCTGTCTGTAGTTACATTTATCCAAACCCATAATAATTTTATTACCAAAATAGTGGTGGAATGACAGATTTGTTATTGTTTGAACTGCAGATTGCTGGGTTGTGTGGGGTTTTTAAACAGCAACAAAATGGCTGCCCAGAGACTTGGTTAACAGCTGAGGGATGGGGGAAGGAGAAGTGTAACCACTCTCAAATTCATAGAGAACGATATTGTAGAAACCTTAACCCAACACCTAGCGACCTCGTCAAGAAGTTCAGACATCTTGGCGTAACAGTTAAAAGGTGTTGACTTGACAGTCGCTGGACCCAGGTTTGAGTTCAGCTCAGGGCCTCTCCCTGAATTCACTACACTATGAATACAAGGACTGGCCATCCATGAGGTCATAATGATAATTTAACCAGTTTTCTAGGCTATATAGTATATTCTAGAATTAATCCATGATGTCATAATGATAGTTTAACCAGGTTTCTAGGATATATAGTATATTCTAGAATTCATCCATGATGTCATAATGATAGTTTAACCAGGTTTCTAGGATATATAGTATATTCTAGAATTCATCCATGATGTCATAATGATAGTTTAACCAGGTTTCTAGGCTATATAGTATATTCTCTCATTTTGTCTGTCACAGTTGAAGTGTACCTATGATGAAAATTACAGGCCTCTCATCTTTTTAAGTGGGAGAACTTGCGCAATTGGTGGCTGACTAAATACTTTTTTGCCCCACAGTATGTCATGCAACAACAACCAAAGTGCTTCTTCGTTCATTACAGGTATATTTGTTGTTAGGTGAAGTTGTGGGCCAATATGGATAACAGTGTACAAACCCTCATTGTCAGGTTGATTGGAAAACCAAAAAGCATTTTACTGGTTGAAGTGTTTTTTTTTTGATTTTGATGATGACACAAACATTATATTAAGCAGGACATTCAATCGATCCTTACAATTAAACCCAAAGTAGTGTGAAATGCTCTCATAAGCAACCTGGAAATGGAGGTTACTTCCCTGAGTTTTCCCCATTCACATTCAGAATACATTGTGAAAAACGAAAATCTTTGCTCACCATTTTGCTCCTGGCAGATATACTACATCCATAACTAGTGGTTTGCTCATTGGCAGATATACTACATCCATAACTAGTGGTTTCCTCATTACCAGATATACTACATCCATAACTAGTGGTTTCCTCATTACCAGATATACTACATCCATAACTAGTGGTTTCCTCATTACCAGATATACTACATCCATAACTAGTGGTTTCCTCATTACCAGTACATCCATAACTAGTGGTTGACTTTGCCAGATATACTACATCCATAAATGCTCATTACCAGATATACTACATCCATAACTAGTGGCTCATTACAGATATACTACAGATAGCAGATATACTACATCCATAACTAGTGGTTCATTACCAGATATACTACATCCATAACTAGTGGTTTCCTCATTACCAGATATACTACATCCATAACTAGTGGTTTCCTCATTACCAATATACGTAGATACATCCATAACTAGTGGTTTCCTCATTACCAGATATACTACATCCATAACTAGTGGTTTCTCATTCCAGATATAGGTCCATAACTAGTGGTTTCCTCATTACCAGATATTTAAATAACTAGTGGTTTTATACCTGCAGATATACTACATCCATTAGCTGGGCAGAGTACTTTCAGATTTTATACTACATCCATAACTAGTGGTTTCCTCATTGCAGATATACTACATCCATAACTAGTGGTTTCTCATTACCAGATATACTACATCCATAACTAGTGGTTTCTCTTACGTTCAGATAAACATCCATAACTTGGTTAGATATACTACATCCATTGGATCAGATATACTACATCCATAACTAGTGGTTTCAGATATACTACATCCATAACTAGTGGTTTCCTCATTACCAGATATACTACATCCATAACTAGTGGTTTCCTCATTACCAGATATACATTAGTCCATAATAGTGGTTTCATTTCATTACTATTTTTCCTATTTTATTTTAGCAGATATATTTTCTATCCATAACTAGTTTTTCCTCATTACTCAGATAGTACTTACATCCATAACTAGTGGTTTCCTCTTACCAATATACTACATCCATAACTAGTGGTTTCCTCATTACCAGTGTCACGGTGCTGACTTTTGCCTAATACCTTTTGCAGGGTCTAGTGGTTTCTGTTGTGACTAGTTCTTAAGGTTGCGTTTGTTCCAAATTAAGCTGACAAGGTCAAATCTGTTGTTCTGCCCCTGAACAGGCAGTTAACCCTGTTCTGTTTTCATTGAAAATAAGAATTTGTTCTTTAACTGACTTGCCTGGTAAAATAAAGGTAAAATAAAAAATGCCTCTACCCCGTCTTCTGGCTGGGCAGAGTACTTTAGGATTTTAGTTACTGTAACAAGGGCATGCGGCCCTACCAACCCTTCTATTTCTTCGTAATGGCCCTTCGCGTGAGTTGGGTTTGTTCCTTCGTTCACATTGTCACTCCCTTATTTTCCGGTCTAGTATGAGGTCTTGGATAGATATACTCCTATTTAAATATTCTGAGTGTTATGGATTCTTCCTATAATTCCTTACCTTCAAGTCTCTTTTACCTCTGTATATATCAATACCTAATAACTTCTTCTATTGGTTATTATGCTCGTCAGCTAGTAGTCACTTGGAAACTAGTATTGGTATATATTTTGACTCTCCTAAAAATATATTATTGTCCACACAATGAAATATTCTTTAGTGCAATCACTTTAACCTATAACCAGGGTCACTTTCTGTTCAGTGAGAGTGTCAAAGGCGTTTGCTCTCCAGATCGTTAATCTGGCCTAGTTGTCAAAGTTTCAAGCTTTTATTAAGTCACTCTGTTTTTTGTCTTATACACATTATTACAATTCAATGGTTCTACAGTTTCCTAATACATCAATAATGCTCAATCAATCCTTCATGCTTTAAGCTATGCCAGATAATATTGCAAAACTTTAAATGCGTTAACACTTCTAACAATATTGACTAAATAGCAAAAATAGTTCAATTACCTTAAATGCTCAGCCCCTGGTCACTTTCCTGTAATTGGTATTCTCACAGCACTAACGCTAGATTCCGAATTCCAATATCTTAATACACTTCCAACTCTGTGTATGGACTCAATATATTGTAACTGGTACTTGGCTGTTTCCTTGTATTGCTAATCACATCTGTACTTCATGTCTCACTGTTTGACTGCCGCTTTGTCTGTGATCAAGAGGTGTCAAGACCCCTGTGTTTCAAATATTGTTCTAGTCTAACAAAAAGCGTATAGTGCAATAGTAAATTTACCTATGATGATTCTCCATATGAAGTCTGTCTCATATGTCAGTGAGGATCATGCCTCTCTTGTGATCTCTGTTCTCTTTATATACCTTTTTACAGGGGAAGTTCGCAAGTTTCTGGAGCTGTGGCTAAACCACACTTTCACACTGACACTGCCCTGCTGCTTGCTTACGGGGACTGTAGATTGCTTACACTGAGTGCTTACTCGGGGACTGTAGATTGCTTACACTGAGTGCTTACTCGGGGGGACTGTGCTTAGATTGCTTACACTGAGTGCTTACTCGGGGACTGTAGATTGCTCGGGACTGTAGACACTGAGTGCTTACTCAGGGACTGTAGATTGCTTACACTGAGTGGGGACTGTAGATTGCTTACACTGAGTGCTTACACTGGGACGGTAGATTGCTTATTACGTCATCTTAGACCTGTGTCTAAATGGAAGCTTCTTATTCTAAATCTAGGTCATGCACTACTAACTCCCATTCTGCTGCTTCCGTGTTACTGTTGGCTGATTCTACTTAATGATACCAGCTGGTTGTTTCTACCACTTGAGGCGGCGTAGGTGGCATGTCAAGCGTCAGCTGGGAGAAGTCTATGATAGGTATCTCCTCTGCTTCCCCCTGTTGTCCAGTTTCTGCAGGTGTGGTCCATGGTTCCATGAGGTCCCGTGAATGCCCTGTGTTGCTGTCCCCATTGCTGATGGAGTGGGCAGATTCTTTTCATCTCTTGTCACACCAGATATACGACATCCATAACTAGTGGTTTCCTCATTAGCATGGAGGAGTTTATGCAATCAAATTGCCCTCGTGCCGCAATTTTAGAAAACACAAAGGGGCCTGTATTGTAGACCAAAAGTCTTCTACCACACTGCTTAGAGTTTCAACAACATGAATAACTTATTTCTAGTCTACAATCTTAGATGTTACTACTAATGTGAAAACAAGACAAAATATGACTTCTTGCTCATTTTAAGACAATTTTAACATTCATTACAGACATCAATTGTTGTACAACATCATGGCTATGCTGTTGGCATCAACCTTTTACCTGGATTATCGCTGTTGTGGGCCTTTAATCATCTGTCTGACTTTGTTGTTCACACAGGAGAGAGACGTGACAATCGTGGATCCTCTGGGGAGCCTCAACAACCTCATGATGCTGAGGAGACAGAGAAGAGTCTCTCCAGATCAGAACACCTCTCAATAAACACCCACAGAGACCCACAGGGAAGAGAACTCACTGCTGCTCTGACTGTGGGAAGAGATTCACATCATCAGGCATTAAAATTCATCAGAGAACACACACAGGAGAGAAACCTTATAGCTGTGATCAATGTGGGAAGAGATTTCCAACTTCATCTGGAGATCTGACAGTACACCAGAGAACACACACAGGAGAGAAACCTTATAGCTGTGATCAATGTGGGAAGAGATTTGCTCATCTAGATCTGACTACACCAGAGAACACACACAGGAGAGAAACCTTATAGCTGTGATCAATGTGGGAAGAGATTTACTTCATCTGGCAGATCTGACTCTACACCAGAGAACACACACAGGAGAGAAACCTTATAGCTGTGATCAATGTGGGAAGAGTTTTTTCATCTGGCCATCTGACTCTACACCAGAGAACACACACAGGAGAGAAACCTTATAGCTGTGATCAATGTGGGAAGAGATTTGCTACATCTGGGAAGCTGAGATTTGGGAAGAGATTTGCTACATCTGGCACCTGACTCAGAGAACACCAGAGAACACACACAGGAGAGAAACCTTATAGCTGTGATCAATGTGGGAAGAGTTTTGTTCATCTGGCAGTCTGACTCTACACCAGAGAACACACACAGGAGAGAAACCTTATAGCTGTGATCAATGTGGGAAGAGTTTTATCATCTGGCATCTGACTCTACACCAGAGAACACACACAGGAGAGAAACCTTATAGCTGTGATCAATGTGGGAAGAGTTTTTACATCTAGCACTCATCTGAGAGAAACCATCTGACTCTACACCAGAGAACACACACAGGAGAGAAACCTTATAGCTGTGATCAATGTGGGAAGAGATTTGCAGTCAATCTGGAGAATCTGACTCTACACCAGAGAACACACACAGGAGAGAAACCTTATAGCTGTGATCAATGTGGGAAGAGATTTGCTACATCTGGCAGCCTGACTCTACACCAGAGAACACACACAGGAGAGAAACCTTATAGCTGTGATCAATGTGGGAAGAGTTTTGTTCAAATTGGCAGCCTGACTCTACACCAGAGAACACACAGGAGAGAAACCTTATAGCTGATCTCTACATCCAGAGAACACACACAGGAGAGAAACCTTATAGCTGTGATCAATGTGGGAAGAGATTTGTCAATCTGGCAGCCTGACTCTACACCAGAGAACACACACAGGAGAGAAACCTTATAGCTGTGATCAATGTGGGAAGAGATTTGCTACATCTGGCAGCCTGACTCTACACCAGAGAACACACACAGGAGAGAAACCTTATAGCTGTGATCAATGTGGGAAGAGATTTACTCAGTCACACAGCCTGATATACCACCAGAGAATACACACAGGAGAGAAACCTTATAGCTGTGATCAATGTGGGAAGAGATTTGCTAATCTGGAAGATCTGACTCAACACCAGAGAATACACAGGATTGAAATCTCATAGCTGTGACCAGAGATAATCTGATAAAAGATCTGATCAAATATTAGAAAAAACATACATGAAGAAGTTGTTTCATGATTTCAATGAATTAATGTCACAATGTAGAATTTTTTAACATTGTAGTAGGAGTATTGTAATGATTTCACAATGTAGAAGCCTAAACGTTTGCCCACTTATGAATTGATATCAACATGTTATGGATATTAGCCTAATGGGGAAAAATCCAGGCTCTGAAATGGAAGAGTACTATTTATGTGATTTAACAAATTAATTTATAAAGCCCTTCTTATATCAGCTGATATCTCAAAGTGCTGTACAGAAACCCAGCCTAAAACCCCAAACAGCAAGCAATGCAGGTGTAGAAGCACGGTGGCTAGGAAAAACAACTTAGAAAGGTCAAAACCTAGGAAGAAACCTAGAGAAGAACCAGGCCATGAGTGGTGGCCAGCCCTCTTCTGTTTGTGCCGGGTGGAGATTATAACAGAACATGGCCAAGATATTCATAAATGACCAGCATGGTCGAATCATAATAATCACAGTAGTTGTCGAGGGTGCAACAGATCAACACCTCAGGAGTAAATGTCAGTTGGCTTTTCATAGACGATCATTAAGAGTATCTCTTCCGTTCCTGCTGTCTCTAGAGAGTTGAAAACAGCAGGTTTGGGACAGGTAGCACATCCGGTGAACAGGTCAGGGTTCCATAGCCGCAGGCAGAACAGTTGAAACTGGAGCAGCAACACGGCCAGGTGGACTGGGGACAGCAAGGAGTCATCGTGCCAGGTAGTCCTGAGGCCTGGTCCTAGGGCTCAGGTCCTCAGAGAGTGAGAAAGAAAGAATTAGAGAGAGCATACTTAAATTCACACAGGACACCGGATAAGACAGGAGAAGTACTCCAGATATATCAAACTGACCCTAGCCCCCTGACACATAAACTACTGCAGCATAAATACTGGAGGCTGAGACAGGAGGGGTCAGGAGACACTGTGGCCCCATCCGATGATAACCCCGGACAGGGCCAAACAGGAAGGATATAACCCCACCCACTTTGCCAAAGCACAGCCCCCACACCGCTAGAGGGATATCTTCAACCACCAACTTACTTAGCATCCTGAGACAAGGCCGAGTAAAGCCCACAAAGATCTCCGCCACGGCACAACCCAAGGGGAGCGCCAACCCAGACAGGAAGATCACGTCAGTGACACAACCCACTCAAGTGATGCACCCCTCCTAGGGACGGCATGAAAGAGCACCAGTTTGCCAGTGACTCAGCCCCTGTAATAGGGTTAGAGGCAGAGAATCCCAGTGGAGAGAGGGGAACCGGCCAGGCAGAGACAGCAAGGACGGTTCGTTGCTCCAGAGCCTTTCCGTTTACCTTCACACTCCTGGGCCAGACTACACTCAATCATATGACCTACTGAAGAGATGAGTCTTCAGTAAAGACTTAAAGGTTGAGACCGAGTCTGCGTCTCTCACATGGATAGGCAGACCATTCCATTCAAATGGAGATCTACAGGAGAAAGCCCTGCCTCCAGCTGTTTGCTTAGAAAGTCTAGGGACAATTAGGAGTTGTGTTACACTTACCACGTTGGTGACCCACTTGAATCAAAATGCAACACTTCAAAATGTGGCGTGCTGTTTTCTACAAATTGTCCTCTAACCAGGGATGTACTCCCAGGGATGTACTCCCAGATTCCGTGTGGTTTTTGAGCTGTTAGTTTTAACAGGACGTGCAACCTCTCTCTCTCCTCTCTCACAATTTTTTTTAGCATGATATCGATGAGTGATGACAAATAAGTGTTGCATTCCCTTGTTTAGCGACCCCTAAATTTAATGCATCACTCCCAAATGTAGCTGACTCTTCTGCAGGTTGTCCTCTAACCAGGGAGGTAAAATATATCTCCCATTTCCATGTGTTTTTTTTGTTGTGTCAGTTTCAACAGCACGTACAACCTAATTTCCCCCTAATCGATATCAGTGATTTATTGCTATTTGTCAAAACAACAGTGTTTCTGGTGCTTGTGCAGTTTATAAGGAGCTTGTTTTAAAAATACAAGTAATGTGATTATTGTGGCAGATGTTTGTGTATATAGCACATGTTATGTTTTCAATTTATCCCAAACTGTTTCTGCATATTGGTTATTGATTTGGACACGTTAAAACTGTGTTTTGACATTGGGCTATCCCACCAAGCAAAATTATATTGAAAAGACGTTGAAAATATGACTATGCAATCAAATATTTCATATTTACATTTCATGTAACATTTGGTAGTGATATTTATTCATGCAACCAACATGACAATTTTTTGGTACAATTATATTGACATTGTTGCCCTGTTTTTAGAATATCAGGGTTAATTCTCACATGTGCCAAACCAAATGTTCTAGAGCATGATATTGGGGACTGGGCCCAGATCCAACAACATGCCTATCTAGTGAACCCTGAAAAGAGAGAAGCTCCGCAGTGAGGTGGAAAGTTATTACGGATATCGCAGGAGTTTCCTCTTGAAATCAGACATGTCCGTGGTAAGGACAACTTGGTTGCTGATTATCTCTGGGGTGGGCAGTCAAAAAGATTTGTGTTTTGCGTTGAGCCAGTGTGTTTATTTGGAGTTTTATCTCTTATTCTTTTCCGTATTGAAACTGCACTGTTGGTTAGGGGCTCATAAGGAAGCATTTCACTGTTGTATTCGGTGCATGTGACTAATACAATTTGATCTGAGTTTTGTTTGGGCTCGTTCCAAAGGAGGAGTTCTAGAAGCTAGTGAGTTTTAAGTTCTAGAAGCTAGTGAGTTGTAGGATTCTATAGAAAGATAAATGAGAAAAAAAATAACATGATTGTTTATTATTATTTAGGAATAGGTGTTTTTTCTTGTTTTTAATTGTTGACAGCCAGTAGACACCATGTTTATATTGGTGAAGGTGAAGCATTGTAGTTGATTATAATGTGAAATGGAAGTTGTTTTCTGTTGGTGGTGAGCAAACGTGTCCAACAAAAATATAGGATATGTTTGTTGTCTTAAGGGGGAAGGTGATACAGGCTTTGGTTTTTCCATTTATGTTTTGAGGTTGGACTTTAGCACGTCTTGCTCGTTAGCACGTAGGACGCACTGATTGGTGTCACCTCGTTAGTCAGTATGTGTTACACCTGTGCTGGCTTGTCCATCTCGTTAGTGGGAAGGTGTTTCACCTGAGCTGGTCCAGGTTCTATTCCAGAGTGTTCTCCAGTTGTCTTGATAGATGTGACAAATCAACACCTTTAGTTGCGCTACCGTTTTGGTTTGCTTCCTGTTTTTAAGTTTGTTGTGGGTTTTTATTTTGTTTATTTTCTTGGGCAGATGTAGTGGGTCTCATGGTGGGTGTCTTTTAGGTCCCAGTTGTTGTTACTAGTCAACTTTCAGTGGACACTGAGAGCAAAACTTCAACATTATGTTATTGTACTTTTATTGTATCAAATGGTTGTTTTATGCAACAGAATAGAGGGTTCTTAGAACTATTGTGTCTGTGTTCTACTGAGGATGGGCCTCTGGGAGAAAACACTGACAGGAGATTTACAATGTCTTTTGTGTGATTAAAACCTAAAGAGACAGTATTCCAGATTATGAGTTAATGTTTCTGTTCTATATGTTACCAGGGAGAGATGACCTCAGGGCCAGACCCTGGTTTCTACACAGAGTACTGTTTTTACAGCAGATACTGTCTGCTGTGAATTATAAGTATCTTTCATACAAATCTTAACCTTGTGACCCGTTCTATACATCTGTTGTTGGTCATGTAGGTTGAAAGGGGTGTATCTTAGCTATAAAAGACCTTTGTACTTTTGTCTCGTGGCTCTCAATGAATCATCTAGGGCTGATTTGTTGACCAGCCATCATTATCGTAGAGCACTCAATTGATTCACTTTATATGTGTGTGTTGTATTGACCTGCTCCCTTATTAATAAGTGAATAAAGATTTAGTTTAAGAATAAATCTGACTTGTGTGATAAGTTTGTTTCTCATTTGATATTAAAGAAATTAACAACCACATTTGGCAATGTGAATCTTGACTTGGTGACCGCTCCTGACGACCTGGGTAAATCGTCCTCGAGGGATCCCTCAAACTTGGAATCTCATGGAGACCACACTTCGGGAACGGAGCAGATGGACCCACCTTAGACCTGAGAGGCAGCGAGCAGATTCTATACACCAAGTTTTTTTTAAAGGTGAGAGTTTTTAGAAAATCCTCGTAGGCTCTGAGTGTGTATTCCTATGTGAGGGGGCACCTTGGAGGCGTAAACAGGGCCGAGTCAGGATCTGAGTGTGTACTCCTGTGTGGGGGTGTAAACAGGGCCCAGTCAGGAGGCTCTGAGTGTGTATTCCTGTGTGGAGATAAACAGGGTGAGGAGGTGTAAAGGCTCTGAGTATAAATGTATGAGTTGCATTATCCTAGGAACTAACCATGAGATAGAAATGTGAAAATATTCCTGCAGGTAAAAATATTGTTGAAAAACTAATTGATTAGGTATGTTTGGGAATAGCATTGTGTGACTGATATGAGAGTTGTGTGAATGTGGAAATGAGTCTTAATCTGACGTTTGGATAGTAACATATAGAAATATGCTTACTCAGATTATTGAAATTTGGATAATAAACGGGATGATATTTTAGAAAGCAGCGGAAGGTCTATAGTTCCTGGGAGGCTTGATTTTGCCGGTCTCTGAAAGGTTAGAGAACTGTTGAGGATCCTATGGTCATTGTCTGGGAAACAAAAGTGTTATTTTTTTATTCTGCTGGGAGTATGTTTGGAGAGCTGCTGTGTAGCTATGGAGAGTCCTTGAAAAAGCAAATGGAATGGTTTTCGTGAGTCGCTGAGAATTTCTTACGTTTTATATGGATTCTGTGAATATGAAAATATGATGAATTGTATGTGTGTTTATTTATTACTAGAGATTTGATGAAGTATTACTGGCATAATCATTAGATACAATTTAAACAACCCATATGTAGATGAATGTAGGTTTTAAGTTGGTATCTTTAATGGATAATTTGATAAAGATGAGGTTTAAGCATTATTAAACAGTCTACAAAGTCTGGGCAGTTGTCTCAGAAACTGATGGGAGTGTGTCCACTTTAGGATAAGTTATCCTAAGGATGTGACTATAAAACGCTAACTGGATTTTCTCAGTCCCGGTACTACATTTGAAATAAAACTGCCCTTAAGGCCTGAAAATTGAGGGGTGTCTTCCCAGTATGAGAGGAGTTGCTATTTATTGAATAAACCTTTTTTCCATCAAGTTTGAGTGAACCAAAGTGTCTGACTAACTGTTGATGTTGAACAGCATCCATCCACTATATTATCGTTTCACAGTGGCAGAATCACCTGAAAGACGACACATCGCCATCTGCTGACTGGAGTTGACGTCATCGCATTGAGAAAACTAACATTTCAGACAAAAAGCTAAAACAGTTATTTAATGAATACACATTTTTTGTTAGAGGAACTAAAGTGTCTGACTAACTGTTGATTTGAAGAACCCCTTCACTCATGGTTATCAAACGTCACAGGGCATTTTTTCACCTGAAAGTCCACCTTCCCATCCATTATAAAAACATATTATAATAATATTGACAATATTGACTTAAATAATTAATTGTTTATTTAGTGGCATGTGACAAATGAAAATTAATATTGTTAAAAATCACAATTTGTTCTAAATAGGTAAGATGTTTTATATTCATCATATATACTTTGTAAATATTACTTCTCATCAGAATGACGTCCAAGGACTGTGGGGTTGATATCAGGTCTGTCTGTTTCTATTTCACCCCATAATAGTCATCCCAAATTGGGCTGTGTATAACTGTAAATGTCTCTCGGACAAGGTGACTTTTCAATATACACTCTAAAAGGTAAAGGTTCCTGCAGTATCCTTTAGGGGTTCTTCAATTTGAAACTGTGGGGAACCCTAAAAGTTATTGGAAGAACCTTTTGTGAACATCTAAGTTCTTTGAAGAACCCCTATCATGGTTAACCCATCAAATTCTCCTCTCCTAAAAGGTAAACCTTTTCCAGGATTCATTTTTTTAACTGAATGTCCACCCTCCTCCATTATAAAAAAATAATAATTTGATATATTGACTTAAATAATTGTTTATTTAGTGGCACAACAAATGTGAATTAATATTTACAAAACTTTTACCAAACAAAACACATTATAAAAAATTTATAAAATCCAGACATTTGCTAATAAATTACATTTACTCTCAACTTTTCATTAAATACTGAACTGTTGAATTTCAAAATACTATTTGCAATAGTGCTTTTCATGACAGGGGCTACAAATAATGAAACAATAAAAACAACATTAAAAATGAATCATAGGTAAACTAACAACATTGTAGACTTGATGCTAAATACAGATTTTTCAGCTTTAGTGTGTATATCATATTCACTTAGTTATGTTAGGAAGTTTGCCATCTTTATGACCGGCCCTGGTAACTTCACCCAACTTCTCTTATCCCCAGAACACAGTAACTTGACAACATAAGTGTTTTTCTGACATTTTTGGGAAATTTAAGGGAAAATAAAAAAATACAGCCCAAGCAGAGCCCCAAGTCCCATGGAGACGTCCTCGAGGGCGTGGATGTTCTCCCCATCAAAGGCCAGCGGGATTTCACTCTCATGGTGAAATGGATTTCCACCGATGTGCAGTAAAGGAGTGAAGAGCGGTGAAATCTGTGTCAACAAAAGTAAGAAAAGATTAATACACATACAATTAACAAAGACCATAACAAATGTTCAGCTGTAGTTTTATATAAGCGTGCACACCTATGTTTATGAAGAAACAGATGAATGGTGCATAAGCATACCATGTCACGGACATAAAGGCCACTCGGGTCCTCTTTGAAGAGGTAGGGCAAGAGCAGAATCGCTGCTGTGGTCTCCAGTCCTAGTAAAGCATTGATCTTACTACACTTGCTAATTTTATTACAAAATACATTAGAGAAAGGGAAGGAATAAGAGCAAATCCCTCTTCTGTATTTTCCTTCAGGGACTGTCAAAATAGCAGGATGATGTCCTCACCCCTGCCTCGCCTCTCTACCTCTGCTCATCATTGAATTCTCTTTTTGTCTATATCCATTCCATGGACTTGATTAATTTCTGAGAAGTTCTGAAAAGATAATTAAGATAATTAACGCGGACATGTAACGTTTCCAAAATGGGATAGTATTGTCCATGTAACGTTTCCAAAATGGGATAGTATTGTCCATGTAACGTTTCCAAAATGGGATAGTATTGTACATGTTTCCAAAATGGGATAGTATTGTCCATGTAACGTTATGCCCCCTTGTGAGTTAATAGTATTGCTGGCTGTAGCAGGCTATATAAAGAGAAAGACCTCCATTGACGATTCAGTTCGTTGTACATCTCGTCTGGACAGGTCACCGTCCTTACTTAGTTAGTTAACGTTTGCTAGTTCATTATCACAAAACTGAGAACTGCTCTAGATTGGAAACTTACGTTAATGAGAGTGTAAAGCCATGTTGGCTTTATGGAAACGATATACAATATATGGGAACAAATATAGTTGAGGGAAATAATCCAAACCTTGTTGTGCCTAGTTAGGACATAACGTTATCTAGCTAGATAACGGTACTGTACTGTAGCTCATACAACGCCGACGGTCAAACCCGGCTTTCTAATATTTACGGTAATTAACTATAGTAACGTTACGGAAGATATTCACAGAAAACCATCATTGTCTTTCGTTATTCATTATTAGTATGTTATATTATTGTAATTATTATTTCTAGACATATTCAGAGCCAAACATCAACCCAACTTAACCTTTTTAACTTGTTGTCGCATCCAAACTTGTCACCATCGTTTTCAGTTGTAATTGCGAAGTTCCCGGAAAAAGTCCAGCAACAACGGAGGTTCCTCGATGAACCCACCTTCTAACAAGTTCTTTGAAGAACCTTTTGGGGCTGTTTTTCATTGACCAAGAACCCTACGGTTCTTAGGGGATCCGAGAACAACTCCAGTTGAACCCTTCATTTTTGGAGTTGTAATCGGATCTATTTACTCTCAGATTCAAAACATGATGATTAGCATCAACGAACTGATGTTGAACTGGGCAGTCAGCGGCTGCTGCTCCAATACAGTATGAGGTGAGACGGTGAACTGATGTTGAACTGGGCAGTCAGCTGCTGCTGCTCCAATACAGTAAGAGGTGAGACGGTGAACTGATGTTGAACTGGGCAGTCAGCTGCTGCTGCTCCAATACAGTATGAGGTGAGACGGTGAACTGATGTTGAATCATAACGATTAAGTTAATTAGTGAAACTGTTAAAAAATAGTGTATGGCATATTAAATATATTAGGCTATTATTATCATATAGAAACATCATGGAATATTGTACATCATATTAGCATCAACATACATTATTGTTTCATTCAATTTCACATTATACGGATATTTCATTTTTTCAAGTTCAGAAGTCAGAACCCATCACCTGCTATGTAAAAGAGACAGAAGAATGCACAATGGTCAATGCTATCTGGGATCCTTGGGACATCCCTACCCTAAACCCTACCTTAACCATTGTAAATGTCAACTTCAACGGGCTAGTGACTTCCCAAGGATCTATCTCTACCTGAAAATACATGATCTAAGTGATTAATAGTTGGTATTCAGCAGTCATAAAGCCTTATTTCCTTTAATGAACTACTAAAATAGTGATTTTGTCAGACAGCAGCTCTACACTTTATTGACTGACTGATCCATTCATCCTTCCATCCCTCCTCAGCCTTCCTCTCCTCTGAAGACCCAGTGAGGGTGGAGCTCAGTCAGAGAGCTGTTGAGGGACTGGTTAGGAAGAACACTTCTACAGCCAGAGAGGTGAGAGGTCAAAGATGGTAAATATTTATGTCCCCTTAATGGTTCATCACATCAGCAAAAGGTAATATGTTCCATCATCCATGTTTATTTACATTAGTACAAATTGTCCACTGATATTGGTGTAATTTCTCACCCCTTTTGGCTGTATGAAAGTTAATTTCCCCTCAGACACAAACATTTGTTCTTTGATATTATGAAGGTAATTTGTGTAGAATTTACTTTTCCCCACATCTCTTTACATTGCTTATGCATATTTGGTGGCTTGACTGCGTCAAAGGCCCATCCTGTTAGATCTGAACCCAATGGAGCGATCGGATGACATAAATCACATTTAGGTGCCAGGTGACATAAGCAGAGCTGTGGGAGACCATCTCAAGCCCCTGGTAGAGCCGGGGGTGGTGTTTACCTCTCCACCACGCCTTCAGCAGGCTGGAAAAGTGGGATTGATCCATTTGTCTAATTTTCATACTAAGAGGGACCAGGAGTCTGATGATTGGTCAGTCATTGGGTTCATTTGTTGAAATCAAATCAAGCTTTATTTATAAAGCACATTTCAGACATGGATGCAACACAATGGATTCACAGGAAAAAACAATGAAAATAAACAAAAATATTCAGTACACAAATATAAAAAACAGAATAATAACAACTGAAAGACTAATGAACATTAAGGAAATTCCATTGATTAAAATATTAATTGGATGCAACATCCAACCCAAAATATAAACTTGTTTTTTAGGAGGGGTTTTGAAAGACACAGGGGTGTCCACTGAAAGTTGACTAGTAACAACAACTGGGACATAAGACACCCACCATGAGACCCACTAAATCTGCCCAAGAAGAGGGAAACAAAAGAAAAACCCACACCAAACTTAAAGACAGGACGCAAACCAAAAAGTTGGAGCAACTAAAGTTGTTGACTCCACATCTATCAAGACAACTGGAGCACTGGGCCAGACACTCTTAAATAGAACCACTCAGGTGAAACACCTTCCCACTGAGATGGACAACAGCACAGGTGACACACCAATAACAGGTGACACCAATCAGGTGACACCTAACGTCCTACATGCTAACGAGATAGACGTGTTAAAGTCCAACCTCAAAACATAAATGGAAAAACCAAAGCCTGGAACACCTTCCCCCTTAAGAAAACAAACATATCCTATATTTTTGTTGGACAAGTTTGCTCACCACCAACAGAAAACAACTTCAATTTCACATTATAATCAACTACACTGCTTCACCTTCACCAATATAAACATGGTGTCTACTGGCTGTCAACAATTAAAAACAAGAAAAAACACCTATTCCTAAATAATAATAAACAATCATGTTATTTTTTTCTCCTTTTTCTTTCTATAGAATCCTAAAACTCACTTTAGAACTCTCGTCTTCTAGAACTCTCGTCCTCTTGGAACGAGCCCAAACAAAACTCAAATCAAATTGTATTAGTCACATGCGCCGAATACAACAGTGAAATGCTTCCTTATGAGCCCCTAACCAACAGTGCAGTTTCAATACGGAAAAAACAAGAAATAAAACTCCAAATAAACACACTGGCTCAAGGACAACCTTTGAGAGTCAGCTACATTTGGGAGTGATGCGATATTAAATTTAGGGGTCTCTAAACAAGGTTCAATGCAAGGCATTTTTGTCATCACCATCCCGATATCATGCTCTAAAACATTTGGAGACAGAGAGATGAGGTTGCTAAAAACATCCTGTCAATAAAAAAAAACAGCTGAAAAAACACACAAACGGAATCTGGGAGTACATCCCTGGGAGTACATCCCTGGTTAGAGGACAATTTGTCAGAAAACAGCACGCCACATTTTGAAGTGTTGCATTTTGATTCAAGTGGGTCACCAACGTGGTAAGTGTAACAAAACTCCTAATTGTCCCTAGACTTTCTAAGCAAACAGCTGGAGGCAGGGCTTTCTCCTGTAGATCTCCATTTGAATGGAATGGTCTGCCTATCCATGTGAGAGAACAGACTCGGTCTCAACCTTTAAGTCTTTACTGAAGACTCATCTCTTCAGTAGGTCATATGATTGAGTGTAGTCTGGCCCAGGAGTGTGAAGGTAAACGGAAAGGCTCTGGAGCAACGAACCGTCCTTGCTGTCTCTGCCTGGCCGGTTCCCCTCTCTCCACTGGGATTCTCTGCCTCTAACCCTATTACAGGGGCTGAGTCACTGGCAAACTGGTGCTCTCTCATGCCGTCCCTAGGAGGGGTGCATCACTTGAGTGGGTTGTGTCACTGACGTGATCTTCCTGTCTGGGTTGGCGCTCCCCCTTGGGTTGTGCCGTGGCGGAGATCTTTGTGGGCTTTACTCGGCCTTGTCTCAGGATGGTAAGTTGGTGGTTGAAGATATCCTCTAGCGGTGTGGGGGCTGTGCTTTGGCAAAGTGGGTGGGGTTATATCCTTCCTGTTTGGCCCCGTCCGGGGTATCATCGGATGGGGCCACAGTGTCTCCTTGACCCCTCCTGTCTCAGCCTCCAGTATTTATGCTGCAGTAGTTTATGTGTCAGGGGCTAGGGTCAGTTTGATATATCTGCAGTACTTCTCCTGTCTTATCCGGTGTCCTGTGTGAATTTAAGTATGCTCTCTCTAATTCTTTCTTTCTCACTCTCGGAGGACCTGAGCCCTAGGACCAGGCCTCAGGACTACCTGGCACGATGACTCCTTGCTGTCCCCAGTCCACCTGGCTGTGTTGCTGCTCCAGTTTCAACTGTTCTGCCTGCGGCTATGGAACCCTGACCTGTTCACCGGATGTGCTACCTGTCCCAAACCTGCTGTTTTCAACTCTCTAGAGACAGCAGGAACGGAAGAGATACTCTTAATGATCGGCTATGAAAAGCCAACTGACATTTACTCCTGAGGTGTTGATCTGTTGCACCCTCAACAACTACTGTGATTATTATGATTCGACCATGCTGGTCATTTATGAACATCTTGGCCATGTTCTGTTATAATCTCCACCCGGCACAGCCAGAAAAGGGCTGGCCACCCCTCATGGCCTGGTTCTTCTCTAGGTTTCTTCCTAGGTTTTGGCCTTTCTAGGGAGTTTTCCTAGCCACCGTGCTTCTACACCTGCATTGCTTGCTGTTTGGGGTTTTAGGCTGGGTTTCTGTACAGCACTTTGAGATATCAGCTGATATAAATTAATTTGATTTGTTTGTCAATTTTTGTTAAATCACATAAATAGTACTCTTCCATTTCAGAGCCTGGATTTTTCCCCTGAGGCTAATATCCATTACATGTTGATATCAATTCATAAGTGGGCACACGTTTAGGCTTCTACATTGTGAAATCATTACAATACTCCTACTACAATGTTAAACAATTCTACATTGTGACATTAATTCATTGAAATCATGAAACAACTTCTTCATGTATGTTTTTTCTAATATTTGATCAGATCTTTTATCAGATTATCTCTGGTCACAGCTATGAGATTTCAATCCTGTGTATTCTCTGGTGTTGAGTCAGATTGCCAGATGTAGCAAATCTCTTCCCACATTGATCACAGCTATAAGGTTTCTCTCCTGTGTGTATTCTCTGTGTATTCTCTGGTGGTATATCAGGCTGTTTGACTGAGTAAATCTCTTCCCACACTGATCACAGCTATAAGGTTTCTCTCCTGTGTGTGTTCTCTGGTGTCGAGTCAGGTTGCCAGATATAGCAAATCTCTTCCCACATTGATCACAGCTATAAGGTTTCTCTCCTGTGTGTGTTCTCTTGTGCACTGTCAGTTCTCCAGATTGACTGTACTGTGTGTGTTCCAGAGTCATTGCAAATCTCTTCCCACATTGATCACAGCTATAAGGTTTCTCTCCTGTGTGTGTTCTCTGGTGTAGAGTCAGATGGCAAGTTTGAACAAAACTCTTCCCACATTGATCACAGCTATAAGGTTTCTCTCCTGTGTGTGTTCTCTGGTGTCGAGTCAGGTTGCCAGATATAGCAAATCTCTTCCCACATTGATCACAGCTATAAGGTTTCTCTCCTGTGTGTATTCTCTGGTGTAGAGTCAGATGGCACGTTTGAACAAAACTCTTCCCACATTGATCACAGCTATAAGGTTTCTCTCCTGTGTGTGTTCTCTTGAGTCAGATCTCCAGATTAGCAAATCTCTTCCCACATTGATCACAGCTATAAGGTTTCTCTCCTGTGTGTGTTCTCTGGTGTAGAGTCAGACTGCCAGATGAAGTAAAACTCTTCCCACATTGATCACAGCTATAAGGTTTCTCTCCTGTGTGTGTTCTCTGGTGTAGAGTCAGTTTGCCAGATGTAGCAAATCTCTTCCCACATTGATCACAGCTATAAGGTTTCTCTCCTGTGTGTATTCTCTTGTGCACTGTCAGATCTCCAGATTTAGTAAATCTCTTCCCACATTGAGCACAGCTATAAGATTTCTCTCCTGTGTGTGTTCTCTGATGAATTTTAATGCCTGATGATGTGAATCTCTTCCCACAGTCAGAGCAGCAGTGAGTTCTCTTCCCTGTGGGTCTCTGTGGGTGTTTATTGAGGTGTTCTGATCTGGAGAGACTCTTCTCTGTCTCCTCAGCATCATGAGGTTGTTGAGGCTCCCCAGAGGATCCACGATAGTCACGTCTCTCTCCTGTGTGAACAACAAAGTCAGACAGATGATTAAAGGCCCACAACAGCGATAATCCAGGGTAAAGGTTGATGCCAACAGCATAGCCATGATGTTGTACAACAATTGATGTCTGTAATGAATGTTAAAATTGTCTTAAAATGAGCAAGAAGTCATATTTTGTCTTGTTTTCACATTAGTAGTAACATCTAAGATTGTAGACTAGAAATAAGTTATTCATGTTGTTGAAACTCTAAACAGTGTGGTAGAAGACTTTTGGTCTACAATACAGGCCCCTTTGTGTTTTCTAAAATTGCGGCACGAGGGCAATTTGATTGCATAAACTCCTCCATGCTAATGACGAAACCACTAGTTATGGATGTCGTATATCTGGTGTGACAAGAGATGAAAAGAATCTGCCCACTCCATCAAGCAATGCGGACAGCAACACAGGGCATTCACGGGACCTCATGGAACCATGGACCACACCTGCAGAAACTGGAAAACAGGGGGAAGCAGAGGAGATACCTATCATAGACTTCTCCCAGCTGACGCTTGACATGCCACCTACGCCGCCTCAAGTGGTAGAAACAACCAGCTGGTATTAAGTAGAATCAGCCAACAGTAACACGGAAGCAGCAGAATGGGAGTTAGTAGTGCATGACCTAGATTTAGAATAAGAAGCTTCCATTTAGACACAGGTCTAAGATGACGTAATAAGCAATCTACCGTCCCAGTGTAAGCACTCAGTGTAAGCAATCTACAGTCCCCGAGTAAGCACTCAGTGTAAGCAATCTACAGTCCCCGAGTAAGCACTCAGTGTAAGCAATCTACAGTCCCGAGTAAGCACTCAGTGTAAGCAATCTACAGTCCCCGAGTAAGCACTCAGTGTAAGCAATCTACAGTCCCTGAGTAAGCACCCAGTGTAAGCAATCTACAGTCCCCGAGTAAGCACCCAGTGTAAGCAATCTACAGTCCCTGAGTAAGCACCCAGTGTAAGCAATCTACAGTCCCCGAGTAAGCACTCAGTGTAAGCAATCTACAGTCCCCGAGTAAGCGGCCGGTGCAAGCAGCAGGGCAGTGTCAGTGTGAAAGTGTGGTTTAGCCACAGCTCCAGAAACTTGCGAACTTCCCCTGTAAAAAGGTATATAAAGAGAACAGAGATCATAAGAGAGGCATGATCCTCACTGACATATGAGACAGACTTCATATGGAGAATCATCATAGGTAAATTTACTATTGCACTATACGCTTTTTGTTAGACTAGAACAATATTTGAAACACAGGGGTCTTGACACCTCTTGATCACAGACAAAGCGGCAGTCAAACAGTGAGACATCAAGTACAGATGTGATTAGCAATACAAGGAAACAGCCAAGTACCAGTTACAATATATTGAGTCTATGCACAGAGTTGGAAGTGAATAGTATTAGGATATATGCTTTTTGTTAGACTAGAACAATATTTGAGAACCGGATAATTTTGCCTAAGTACTTATTGGATCACTATCTGAAGCTACTTGGTTGAACTTTGTGAACCTGAAACTGAGTCTCTGAAACACAGGGGTCTAGACACCTCTTGATCACAGACAAAGCGGCAGTCACACAGTGAGACATCAGGTACAGATGTGATTAGCAATACAAGGACACAGCCAAGTACCGGTTACAATATATTGAGTCCATACACAGAGTTGGAAGTGTATTAAGATATTGGAATTCGGAATCTAGCGTTAGTGCTGTGAGAATACCAATTACAGGAAAGTGACCAAGGGGCTGAGCATTTAAGGTAATTGAACTATTTTTGCTATTTAGTCAATATTGTTAGAAGTGTTAACGCATTTAAAGTTTTGCAATATTATCTGGCATAGCTTAAAGCATGAAGGATTGATTGAGCATTATTGATGTATTAGGAAACTGTAGAACCATTGAATTGTAATAATGTGTATAAGACAAAAAACAGAGTGACTTTAATAAAAGCTTGAAACTTTGACAACTAGGCCAGATTAACGATCTGGAGAGCAAACGCCTTTGACACTCTCACTGAACAGAAAGTGACCCTGGTTATAGGTTAAAGTGATTGCACTAAAGAATATTTGGGGCGGCAGGGTAGCCTAGTGGTTAGAGCGTTGGACTAGTAACCGAAAGGTTGCAAGTTCGAAAGCCCGAGCTGACAAGGTACAAATCTGTCGTTCTGCCCCTGAACAGGTAGTTAACCCACTGTTCCTAGGCCGTCATTGAAAATAAGAATTTGTTCTTAACTGACTTGACTAGTAAAATAAAAAGTAAAAAATATTCATTGTGTGTCAAAATATATACCACTAGCTGACGAGCATAATAACCAATAGAATAAGTTATTAGGTATTGATATATACAGAGGTAAAAGAAACTTGAAGGTAAGGAAATATAGGAGGAATCCATAACACTCAGAATATTTAAATAGGAGTATATCTATCCAAGACCTCATACTAGACCGGAAAATAAGGGAGTGAACGAAGGAACAAACCCAAATCACGCGAAGGGCCATTACGCAGAAATAGAAGGGTTAGGCCCTTGTTACACCGCAGTAACTAAAATCCTAAAGTACTCTACCCAGCCAGAAGACGGGAGAGGCATTTGCTGCAGGTATTAGGCAACTATCATTATGACATCATGGATTAATTCTAGAATATACTATATAGCCTAGAAAACTGGTTAAATTATCATTATGACATCATGGATGGCCAGTCCTTGTATTCATAGTGTAGTGAATTCAGGGGGGAGGCCCTGAGCTGAACTCAAACCTGGGTCCAGCGACTGTCAAGTCAACACCTTATAACTGTTACGCCAAGATGTCTGAACTTCTTGACGAGGCAGCTAGGTGTTGGGTTAAGGTTTCTACAATATCGTTCTCTATGAATTTGAGAGTGGTTACACTTCTCCTTCGCCCATCCCTCAGCTGTTAACCAAGTCTCTGGGCAGCCATTTTGTTGCTGTTTAAAAACCCCACACAACCCGTATCTAACTGGAAAATGCATCTTCTTTTAGGAGTGCTATTTTTACCCTGTCGACTACTGATCATTCATCCACACTGTGTGTCTCATCAATGCAGGTCATTTATAACAAATGTATAAAGTACATGTTTTATAAACTCATGAACACCAGCGAGTTTATCAGCCCGGTTTTGTTAGTTTAGGTGTATTATACTTCTTTGCCACCTGATGGGGACTTTGAGTAATATTTCAGGTTGATTTGATAATTTTTTGATACTAAAATGGTTGAGAGTTTATTCTGATGTAGTGAATATGAGACACATGGAAACAATTGATTAATTTAATATAGTAAATTAGGAATTAGTAGGAATTGTTAAATCCACTATACGATCACAATGACTTTGATAGACATTTAAACTGTTTTTTTTTGTTAGTATATTATAGGGCAGATTAATGTAGAATCGCTGTGGGAGTGGTATTTATATCCCGTCACTACTGATCATTCATCCATACTGTGTGTGTCCCATCATTGCAGCTTTGGAAATAAATTAACTATCCATCCATTGCACCTTCCTGTGTTGACTCACTGACTTGAGAGACCAGGAAGGTCACACTAGCTCGATAGGTTGATATCGAGCTCAAGCTTCATCTCATATGAACTGTGTGGAACGCGTTAGCACGGTAGGCTCTGGTGCTTTCTTGCCGTGGGATCAAAACGACAGAGGAAATCAACCTGCTTGCTCCGTTTTGTTTTGTCAACTTTTCAATGGGGATGTTATGTTTGATACCGGAGGTACGAGGCCATGCGTCCAAATCGCTCAGCAGTAAACTTCAAAGCAGTGTGCTGATGCCTGTATCACTTTATCAGCAGCACGTGATCAATGACGTCTGAGGCTTCGTTTCATCGAACAACCACCTGATTGGTTTGGTATTGTGCTTGTTTGACACTGCAGGCGACTGCCAACTGACTGATCTTCAAATCACCTTACATCATAAATAACGACTCATTATTATTTAAGCAGTGTGTCCCTTTATCAGCATTGATCAATGACTTTTGAAGATTCATTTTCTCCCATCATTCTCTATGTCTCTGATCTTTTGATCTGCAAACACGTTTCAGTTTTGTTAGTTTGGTTCAAAATGGTCTCGGTGCTGGTTGGCTTTTTTTTGTTGTTGATACAATTGTCTGGAAAAGAGCCAATGCTTCAGGAAGCTTTGTTTCCCCATCACTACTTTTCAGCATGTTTTCTGTGAATTAGACTACGGGAGTTTTGTACATTTTCCGGTAGTTTGTCTCTGCTGAATAGCTAGTTGGCTAAATAGCTGCATATTGCTAACGTTAGCTGGCTGGCTAAGATAAGAGCATATAGCTAACATTCTTTGATATTTGATTAGATGGTGTTATGTTTTTCCAAAACGTTGGTTTACTTTAAACACTCAAGTCATGAGTGCAAACGATTAGTTTAATTTAAAGTTCTACATTTTAAATGATTTCGGTTGTAGTTTACATCATAGGGAATAGGCTGGTCCTCCATATTACTTCACACCTGACTTTGGCATTCTCCTGAATTCTGATTGGTTTAATGTAATAACTCCAAATATACAACTGTGAGGTGTTACTTTGCATTGGGCAAAATATTTTATTTATCTTTTTATAAACAACACAAAACATACAAACGACAACATCATACAAACATGAAGTACATCACACCTGCCCAGACCCACAAGAACACACCTCCATCTCCATTAACTACATCACACCTGCCCAGACCCACTAGAACACACCTCCATCTCCATTAACTACATCACACCTCCAACTGTCAGTTGGTTGCATGAATAACTATGATTACTAAATGTTACATAATTGTAAATATGAATTATCAAAACCAAATGTACACCGCTTTGTTAATATGTATTGGCAATACTTCACTTAATGGTGAGGCATGAAATAATAAACATGTATCTTTTGTCAGGCTGAATGTTTGAAATATGAGGTGATTTGAGACATGCTTCTTCAGTAGTGGAATAAAGACAATTAGCACTTGAATGTTGTCAAAAAATACTGGAGTGATGTCAGATTGTTAATTGATTATAGACTCAATTTATCATACTGCGTCCAGGCTGCAAGTACGTTGAAATTAAGTTGTTTTCAAGTCATTGAAAAAAAAACGACCTGAAAAGACATCTTAACTTTCACTTTCAACCGAACATATATTGGACTTCGGGCATCTTTTTAATGACATTTTGGGGTGTCCAAATCAATAACCAATATGCATTAACAGTTTGATGAATTGAGAATCATAAAATTTAAACAAACGTGCAACAATAATCATTTTACTTCTTAAAACAAGCTCCACAAGCACCAGAACACTGTTGTTTTGACAGTAGCAATAAATCACTGATATCGATTAGAAATCAGGTTGTACATGATGTTGGAACTGACACATACAAAAAAACACCTGTAAATGGGAGATATCTTTTACCTCACTGGTTAGAGGACAACCTGCAGAAGACAGTGAGCTACATTTTGGAGTGTTGCATTTAAATGTAGGGGTCGCTAAACAAAGGAACGCAACACTTATTTGTCATCACTCATCGATATCACGTTGAAATCAATTGTGCCGAGAGGGGGGAGATGAGGCTGCAAGTCCTGTTAAAACTAACGCAGCAAAAACCACACGGAATCTGGGAATAATGTGCACACCACTGGTTAGAGGACAATTAGGAGAAAACAGACAGATACATTTTGAAGTGTTGCATATTGAATGAGGTGGGTCACCAACGTGGTAAATGGAACAACTCTTTTTTTTGTTAATCACTTTTTGTGACCAATTCAGAGCCTGGATTTTCCCCCTTTGGCTAATATCCATGTCATGTTGAAATCAATAGAAAAGGGGACAAACATTGAGGGTTCTACATTGTGACATCATTAAAATTCTCCTTCTACAATGTTAAAACATTCTACATTGTGACATTAATTAAATTAATATTGTGATTATTATTAAAATATGTTTTTATAATGGAGGGAGGGTGGACAGATAGAAACAATGAACTCCAAAAGGTTCTTTGAGGAACCATGATAAGGGGTTCTTGAAAGAACTTATTGGGGTTCCCACAAAAGGTTCTTCCAATAACTTTTAGGGGTTTCCTCACAGTTTCAAATTGAAGAACCCCTAAAGGATATTCCAGGAACCTTTACCTTTTAGAGTGTATATTGATGAAAGTCACCTTGTCCGAGAGACATTTACGTAGTTCTACACAGCCCAATGTGGGATGACTATTTTGGGGTGAAATAGCGGCCACGACAGACAGACCTGATATCGCCCCATAATTCGAAGTCCTTGGACTGAGGGGAAATGACCAAAGATTATATTTAGCTACACTTTGTAGTACATTTTTACACGATGATAAATGTTTCTGATGACACATCACCCATTTTCAAAGGGATTCGTTGGTTTTTAGGGGCAGTCGCTTTTTAGCTTTTTGTCTGAAAGTATTTTCTCAACTGCGATACCAACTCCAGTCAGCAGATGGCGATGTGCGTCTTTCAGGTAAATTCTGCAACTGTGACGTATAATATAGTGGACGGGACGCTTCTTCAACATCAACAGCTAGTCAGTCACCTTGTTTCACTCTAACTTGATGTAAAAATGTTTATTCAATAAATATAGCAACTTCTCTCATACTGGGAAGAACCAAAAGTGGAATTTTCAGGCCTTAAGGGCAGTTTTATTTAAAATGTCGTACCCAGATGGAGAAAATCCAGTAAGCGTTTTATAGTTTCATCGTTATGGCAACTTACCCTAGAGTGGACACACTCCCACCAGTTTCTGAGACAACTGCCCAGACTTTGTAGACTGTTTAATAATATTTAAACCTCATATTTATCAAATTTGAGTTGATATGAGTTGTCATCTAGTTCAAAGACTGTAGATATTTAACACTAAATGACCGAATCCAGGGCATAGCTGGCCAGCACATTTAAAATAGGAATTCACCACTTCTGAGGGTCACAGACACTTTTCAGAATGAGGTCCTTTTTCCAATAGAGTTTCACCAGGTCCCGTGTTTCACACAGAACCCAGTCACCCTGGCCCCTCCCACCTACAGGCCGCACCAATCCCCACTGTGATCAATTCAGTGTCAGGACGGCTCTAGGTCGCCTGCAACCGACCAATGATAGGTGTCCGAGTCGACTTACTCTCAGATCATCTTCCACTGCCTCAGCCCTGTTTACACCTCCAAGGTGACCCCCTCACACAGGAAACACACTCAGAGCCTATTGCCTCGGCCCTGTTTACGAGGCTTTTCTAAAAACTACACTTGTAGTTTGTAGGTGTTTCGCTCACCTCTTTTTATTTAGACTAGGTTTGAGATGTGGTATCCACTCAGCTCGCTGCCTCTCAGATGAAAGGTGGGTCCATCTGCTCCATTCCCAAAGTGTGGTCTCCCTGAGATCCCAAGTTAGAGGGATTCCTGGTGTACCATTTACCCAGGTCGTCAGGAGCGGTCACCAAGTGAAGATTAATATCAAATGAGGAAACAAACTTATCACAAGTCAGAGTTATTCTTAAACTAAATCTTTATTCACTTAATAAGGGAGAAGGTCAATATAACGCACACATATGAAGTGAATCAATTGAGTCTCTACGATAATGATGGCTGGTCAACAAATCACCCCCAGACTACTTGTTGAGAGCCCCAAGACAAAAGTACAAAGGTATTTTATAGCCAAAATACACCCCTTTCAACCTACATGACGAACAACAGATGTATAGAACGGGTCACAAGGTTAGGATTTGTATGAAAGATACTTATAATTCTCAGCAGACGGTATCTGCTGTAAAAACAGTACTCTGTGTAGAAACCAGGGTCTGGCCCTGGGGTCATCTCTCCCTGGTAACATATAGAACAGAAACATTAACTCATAATCTGGAATACTGTCTCTTTAGGTTTTATCACCCAAAAGACATTGTAAATCTCCTGTCAGTGTTTTCTCCCAGAGGCCCATCCTCAGTAGAACACACAGACACTATAGTTCTAAGAACCCTCTATTCTTTTGTATAACACAACCATTTGATACAATAAAAGTATTATAACATATTGTTGAAGTTTTGCTCTCAGTGTCCACTGAAAGTTGACTAGTAACAACAACTGGGACCTAAAAGCCACCCACCATGAGACCCACTAAATCTGCCCAAGAAGAGGCAAACAAAAGAAAAACCCACAACAAACTTCAAAACAGGACGCAAACCAAAAAGGTGTTGACTCTCCACATCTATCAAGACAACTGGAGCACTGGGCCAGACACTTAAATAGAACATGGACCAGCTCAGGTGAAACACTTTCCCACTAATGAGATGGACAAGCCAGCACGGGTGTAACACATACTGACTAACGAGGTGACACCAATCAATCTCTTCCATTTCAGAGCCTGGATTTTATAGGCTTTTTATAGGATTTTAAGGCTAATATCCACATTTTGTTGAAATCAATTGATAAGGGGGCAAACGTTTAGGCTTCTACATTGTGACACTATTAAAATAATCCTAAAACAATGTTAAAACATTCTACATTGTGACATTAATTAGTTGAAATCATGAAACAACTACTTCATGTATGTATTTTCTAATATTTGATCAGAGATCATTTATCAGATTATCTCTGGTCACAGCTATGAGCTTTCTCTCCTGTGTGTTCTCTGGTGAAGAGTCAGAGAGCCAGATGAAGCAAATCTCTTCCCACATTGACCACAGCTATAAGGTTTCTCTCCTGTGTGTTTTCTCTGGTGCACTGTCAGCTCTCCAGATTGACCAAAATCCTTCCCACATTGATTACAGCTATACGGTTTCTCTCCTGTGTGTGTTCTCTGGTGTTGAGTCAGGTGGACAGATCGAATAAAACCCTTCCCACATTGATTACAGCTATAAGGTTTCTCTCCTGTGTGTATTCTCTGGTGTTGAGTCAGAGAGCCACATGTAGTAAAACACTTCCCACATTGACCACAGCTATAAGGTTTCTCTCCTGTGTGTATTCTCTGGTGTTCAGTCAGAGAGCTAGATGAAGAAAAACTCTTCCTACATTGACCACAGCTAAAAGGTTTCTCTCCTGTGTGTGTTCTATGGTGTACAGTCAGATGGCCAGATGTAGTAAAACTCTTCCCACATTGACCACAGCTATAAGGTTTCTCTCCTGTGTGTGTTCTCTGGTGCACTGTCAGCTCTCCAGATCCACCAAAACTCTTCCCACATTCACCACAGCTATAAGGTTTATTTCCTGTGTGTGTTCTCTGGTGTTGAGTCAGAGAGCCAGATGAAGTAAAACACTTCCCACATTGACCACAGCTATAAGGTTTCTCTCCTGTGTGTATTCTCTGGTGTTCAGTCAGAGTGCTGGATGTAGTAAAACTCTTCCTACATTGACCACAGCTAAAAGGTTTCTCTCCTGTGTGTGTTCTCTGGTGTACAGTCAGAGTGCTAGAGGCAGAAAAACTCTTCTCACATTGACCACAGCTATAAGGTTTCTCTCCTGTGTGTGTTCTCTGATGACTTTTAATGCCTGATGAGGTGAATCTCTTCCCACAGTCAGAGCAGCAGTGAGTTCTCCTCCCTGTGGATCTCTGCAAGTGTTTCTTGAGGTGTTCTGATCTGGAGAGACTATTCTCTGCCTCTTCAGCATCACAAGGTTGTTGAGGCTCCCCAGAGGATCCACGATAGTCAAGTATATCTCCTGTGTGAACAACAAAGTCAGACAGATGATTAAAGGCCCACAACAGCGGTAATCCACTGTAAAAGGTGATGCCAACAGCGTAGCCATGATGTTATACAACAATTGACGTCTGTAATGAATGTTAAAACTATCTATAACTGTCTTAAAACGAGTAAGAATAGTCATATTTTGTCTTGTTTTCATATTAGTAGTAACATCCATGATTGTAGGCTAAAATTGCAGCACGAGGGCAATGTGACTGCAGAAACTCCTCCCTGCCAATGAGGAAACCGATAGTTATGGATGTACTATATCTGCCTGGAGCAAAAATGGTGAGCAAAGATTTTAGTTTTTCACAATGTATTCTGAATGTGAATGGGGGAAAACTCAGGGGAGGAACCTCCAATTCCAGGTTGCTTATTGAGTGGCTGCTGCCAACACACTGTCATTGACACTGACCTCCAGGGCACCTACACCACCCGATGTTACAGGAAGGCCATAAAGATCATCAAGGACATCAACCACCCGAACCACTGCCTGTTCACCCCGCTATCATCCAGAAGGCGAGGTCAGTACAGGTGCATCAAAGCTGGGACCGAGAGACTGAAAAACAGCTTCTATCTCAAGGCCATCAGACTGTTAAACAGCCACCACTAACATTGAGTGGCTGTTGCCAACACACTGACACTGACTCAACTCCAGCCACTTTAATAATGGGAATTGATGGGAAATGATGGGAAAATATATCACTAGCCACTTTAAACAATGCTACCTTATATAATGTTACTTACCCTACATTATTCATCTCATATGCATACGTATATACTGTACTCTACATCATCGACTGCATCCTTATGTAATACATGTATCATTAGCCACTTTAACTATGCCACTTTGTTTACTTTGTCTACATACTCATCTCATATGTATATACTGTACTCGATACCATCTACTGTATGCTGCTCTGTACCATCACTCATTCATATATCTTTATGTACATATTCTTTATCCCCTTACACTGTGTATAAGACAGTAGTTTTGGAATTGTTAGTTAGATTACTTGTTGGTTATCACTGCATTGTCGGAACTAGAAGCACAAGCATTTCGCTACACTCGCATTAACATCTGCTAACCATGTGTATGTGACAAATAAAATTTGAATTGATTTGACAAATAAAATTTGATTTGAGTCATTTTCACACTACTTTGGGTGTTAATTGTAAGGCTCGATTGAATGTCCTGTTTAATATCATGTTTGCTACAGTATTATGAATTATGTGTAATTATTGAAGAACCGCGTTAATGACAGTATCCATTTGGGTGTCAAGAAAGTTAAGATTTTATTTTTTATTTCACCTTTATTTAACCAGGTAGGTCAGTTGAGAACAAGTTCTCATTTACAACTGCGACCTGGCCAAGATAAAGCAAAGCAGTGTGACAAAAAAACAACAGAGTTACACGTGGAATAAACAAACATGCAGTCAATAACACAATAGGAAAATCTATATACAGTGTGTGCAAATTGAGTAAGGAGGTAAGGCAATAAATAGGCCGCAGTAGAGAAGTAATAACAATTGAACAAATTAACACTCGAGTGATAGATGTGCAAATGATGTGCAAGTAGAAATACTGGTGTGCAAAAGAGCAAAACAAGTAAATAAAAACAATATGGGGATGAGGTAGGTAGTTGGATAGGCTATTTACAGATGGGCTGTGTACAGCTGCAGCGATTGGTAAGCTGCTCAGATAGCTGATGCTTACAGTTAGTGAGGGAGATATAAGTCTCCAACTTCAGTGATTTTTGCAATTCGTTCCAGTCTTTGGCAGCAGAGAACTGGAAGGAAAGGCGGCCAAAGAGGGCTTTGGGGATGACCAGTGAGATATACCTCCTGGAGCACGTACTATGGGTGGGTGTTGCTATGGTGACCAGTGAGCTGAGTTAAGGGGGAGCTTTCCCTAGCAAAGACTTATAGATGACCTGGAGCCAGTGGGTTTGGTGACGAATATGTAGCGAGGGCCAGCCAAGTCAGAACCGTCCAGAGTAGTGATGCTAGTCAGGCGGGCGGGTGCGGGCAGCGATCGGTTAAAGAGCATGCATTTAGTTTTACTTGTGTTTAAGAGCAGTTGAAGGCCACAGAAGGAGTGTTATATGGCATTTAAGCTTGTTTGGAGGTTTGTTAACTCTTGGATCTACCCATCCCGGATCCGGGAGAATTGTCATCAACTGACACTAAGTAGCATATCGCAACGGACAAAAAATATTACTAGAAAATATTCAGATTCATGAAATCACAAGTGAAATATATTCAAACACAGCTTAGCCTTTTGTTAATCACCCTGTCATCTCAGATTTTGAAAATATGCTTTACAGCCAGCAAGACAAGCATTTGTGTTCTTTTTTCCCCAAAATATTATTTTTGTAGCCGAAATAACTCCGTTAGTTCTTCACGTTTGGCTGAGAATTCGACCAGAAATTGCGGTCATGACTTCTCCGAAAAATATTCCAAATTAGCAACAGGAACATGGCAAACATTGTTTATAATTTTTCAAATATCTATTCGATAATATATCAACCGGGACAGGTGGCTTCTTAGTAGGAAAGAGAGAAACAATGGCCGCATTTGTCTTTTACGCACAAAACACTCTGAGACCTACTGTAGGACCCATAACTTCACTAACAATAACATAGACCTACTGTAGGACCCATAACTTCACCTAACAACAACATAGACCTACTGTAGGACCCATAACTTCACCTAACAATAACATAGACCTACTGTAGGACCCATAACTTCACATAACAACAACATAGACCTAGGACTATAAATCATTTCATATTTCAGGTGATACATGGAAACTAAAATGTCTTTGTCATGACATTTCATAACCAGATAAGTTTGTGAATAATCCCACTAGGCTTCTCTGTAATGTGTTGTCATTCTAAATGTCCTGAATAAAGGAAAATAGCTCTGTGTGTTGTATAATAGCCTATCCATCAAGGAACAGTTCTCTACACATTACGAGCTAAGTATCTCTGTGTCCAAACAGACTAACGAGACCCGACTGTAAATCAAGCAGACAATAACACATTATAAACACCAATTTGTTAGGGATGTTGGATCCAACGTGGAGCACGGCATAACTGTCTTTACCAGAGTAATGAATGAAGAAGCACTTTGGTTGTTGTATGTCTTGATGTTTGTCATGTGACTGTCATTCAGATAATGATTTCCTGGACCAGCTGATGATAGTTGTACATGTGACTGTAACTAAACAGCTACAGTATTAAGAATGATGTGTAATTATTGAAGAACCGCGTTAATGACAGTATTGATTTGGGTGTTGTCAATAAAGTTAAGGTGACTCTCGGTTAGAACCACTGGATTTTGCAAACTCAAATGATTTACACATTTTCACATTAGTTCAACAACTGCAGAGTACTCACTGTACTTACTGGTGTTAATCAGTTCTCCAGTCTTCTCTTCTTCGTCCTCCTCTAATGTGACAGTAATCTCCCCCTCTTCGTCCTTCATTAAAAAAACGTCTTCATCTTCTTTCAATGTCACAGTAACTTCCTTCTCTCCAAAACCTGCATCCTCCTCTTTCTCCTCTTCTTTTACTGTAACATCCTCCTCCTCTTTCACTCTGAACGCGTCTTCCTCTTCTTTCACTGAAACGTATTTCTCTTCTTCTTCCACGGCAACAGCCTCACCCTCTACTTCTTGTTTTACTGTGACATTCTGCTCTTCTTTAGCAGGGGAGTAGCTTAGTGACCGCATGGTCGGAGATGTTAGCTAGCTAGGCTAATGCTAATTTATCCAGCCCGCTAGCTGACTAATAACTACACCGTAAATATGAAATTAAATCGGGTAACTAACTAGACGATAGAAGTGGGTTTAAAACACAGTGGCTAATATACACTAAAGCGTCTAAAGACGAGCTCGTCTTTCACTGAAACGTCTTCCTCCACCTCTTTCACAGCCCCACCCTCTACTTGTTCTTGTATTGTAACAGCCTCCTCTTTGACGAGAGCTTCCTTCTCCGTCCAGCAGATGTTCTCTTCTTTATCAGGAGGAGAGTAGCTTAGTGAACTCATGGTCGGGGATAACAGCTAGTTAGCATTAGCGACTAGACTAGTGCTAACTTGACCAGACAGCTAATTGACTTACAACGTAAATATTAAATTAAATGGGGTATCTAGTTGTTTCCACATAAGTATGTTTAAATCATAGTGGCAAATAAACCACGAAATTGTCTAAAGAGCTTGAATGTTCCGACTTTGTTGTCTAGCGAGCTACCGAGGTGGCTGCAGTTGTTGAAGAAGCGTTCCGTCCACTAGATTATACGTCACAGTAGAAACATCGCCTGAAAGACACATATCGCCATCTGCCGTCTGGAGGGAGGAAACGCAGTTGAGGAGGGAAAACTATTTTTCTTCATCATTGAATTATAATATTATAAAGCAGTTCAGGGAAACGTTTTTTTCCTCAATTAAATAGAATATTATATCGACCGTACAAAGAGCAACAAGTGTTGCTTGAATAGTTCCGAGTTTTTTATGAGATTCTAAAACAAACTCTACATCTATATTTCTGATTCAGTCAAATAACTAGATTTTTTAAAGCACCTAGTTATTGATACCCTTGATAAAGATGAGCAAAGATTACTGTATGAAATAAATAAATCAACTTTACCCACTACCAGGATATTTTAGCCCAAAACCTGGTTACCTCTCTGCTAGGAGGCTGAAACTTGGCCATAAGTGGATCTTCCAGCAACACACATCAACACCCACGAAGAAACGGTTAATTGGGCACAAAATCAACATTTTCAACGGCCATCTCAGTCGTTGGACTTGAACTCCATTGAAAACCTGTGGTTTGAATTGAACAGGGCAGTCCACAAGCGCAGACTAAATAAATCAAGGACCTGGAGAGATTCTGTATGGAGGAACGGTCTAAGATCCCACCCAATGTGTTCTCTAATCTCATAAAACATTTCAGTGTCGTTATCCTCCCGAGGGGAGGGTGCTGGAGTATTGAAAACATAGGTGGCAATAATTCAGACTCCTACCTTTTGAGAATTACATGTTAAACTAAATCTCTTTCTCTGAGAAATTGTATCAGTATAAAACAATATAATTTCCCTTTATTTGTTGGTGTAACAATACATCATGTAGATGTATATAATGAACAGACTAGGTCTATACTGCTCCTACATGGTGTAACAATACATCATGTAGATGTATATAATGAACAGACTAGGTCTATACTGCTCCTACACGGTGTAACAATACATCATGTAGATGTATATAATGAACAGACTAGGTCTATACTGCTCCTACACGGTGTAACAATCTGGATTGAATGAACAGACTGTCCTACACATGTAGATGAACAGACTAGGTCTATACTGCGATCGGTTACATCATGCATTTGTTTAACTTGTATTTAAGAGCAATGTAGATATATATAATGAACAGACTAGGTCTATACTGCTCCTACATGGTTGTTAACAATACATCATGTAGATGTATATAATGAACAGACTAGGTCTATACTGCTCCTACATGGTGTAACATCATGTAGATGTATATAATGAACAGACTAGGTCTATACTGCTCCTACATGGTGTAACACCCCCATCATGTAGATGTATATAATGAACAGACTAGGTCTATACTGCTCCTACATGGTGTAACAAACATCATGTAGATGTATATAATGAACAGACTAGGTCTATACTGCTCCTACATGGTGTAACAATACATCATGTAGATGTATATAATGAACAGACTAGGTCTATACTGCTCCTACATGGTGTAACAATACATCATGTAGATGTATATAATGAACAGACTAGGTCTATACTGCTCCTACATGGTGTAACAATACATCATGTAGATGTATATATATAATGAACAGTTTCAATACATCATAGGTATAATATGCTTTAGGAGGTCTATGCGTGGCTCCTACATGGTGACATCATGTAGATGTATATAATGAACAGACTAGGTCTATACTGATCCTACATGGTGTAACAATACATCATGTAGATGTATATAATGAACAGACTAGGTCTATACTCTCCTACATGGTGTAACAATACATCATGTAGATGTATATAATGAACAGACTAGGTCTATACTTTCCTACATGGTGTAACAATACATCATGTAGATGTATATAATGAACAGACTAGGTCTATACTGCTCCTACATGGTGTAACAATACATCATGTAGATGTATATAATGAACAGACTAGGTCTATACTGCTCCTACATGGTGTAACAATACATCATGTAGATGTATATAATGAACAGACTAGGTCTATACTGCTCCTACATGGTGTAACAATACATCATGTAGATGTATATAATGCCAGACTAGGTCTATACTGCTCCTACATGGTGTAACAATACATCATGTAGATGTATATAATGAACAGACTAGGTCTATAGTGCTCCTACATGGTGTAACTTAACATCATGTAGATGTATATAATGTCCCAGACTTTCTATACTGCTCCTACATGGTGTAACAATTTCATCATGTTGAAAACAGCTAGATGCTTTTCTAATGCCTGTGATAAGGTCTATACTGCTCCTGAACAGGTGCAACATCATGTTAGATGTATATAATGAACAGACTAGGTGTTTATGCTCCTACATGGTGTATAATACATCATGTAGATGTATATAATGAACAGACTAGGTCTATACTGCTCCTACATGGTGTAACAATACATCATGTAGATGTATATAATGAACAGACTAGGTCTATACTGCTCCTACATGGTGTAACAATACATCATGTAGATGTATATAATGATTCAGACTAGGTCTATACTGGCTCCTACATGGTGTAACAATACATCATGTAGATGTATATAATGAACAGACTAGGTCATACTGCTCCTACATGGTGTTTAACAATACATCATGTGCCAGGTGGACATTGTGTTTGAGATGTATATAATGAACAGACTAGGTCTATACTGCTCCTACATGGTGTAACAATCATCATGTAGATGTATATAATGAACAGACTAGGTCTATACTGCTCCTACATGGTGTAACTAAAAACATCATGTAGATGTATATAATGAACAGACTAGGTCTATACTGCTCCTACATGGTGTAACAATACATCATGTAGATGTATATAATGAACAGACTAGGTCTATTGTAAAACTGCTCCTACATGGTGTAACAATACATCATGTAGATGTATATAATGAACAGACTAGGTCTATACTGCTCCTACATGGTGTAACAATACATCATGTAGATGTATATAATGAACAGACTAGGTCTATACTGCTCCTACATGGTGTAACAATACATCATGTAGATGTATATAATGAACAGACTGAGGTCTATACTGCTCCTACATGGTGTAACAATACATCATGTAGATGTATATAATGACCAGACTAGGTCTATACTGCTCCTACATGGTGTAACAATACATCATGTAGATGTATATAATGACCAGACTAGGTCTATACTGCTCCTACATGGTGTAACAATACATCATGTAGATGTATATAATGAACAGACTAGGTCTATACTGCTCCTACATGGTGTAACTGTCATGTAGATTATATAATGAACAGACTAGGTCTATACTGCTTACATGGTGTAACAATACATCATGTAAATATTATATAAAACAGACTAGGTCTATACAATCCTCATGGTGTTAACAATACATCATGTAAAATTTATATAATGAACAGACTAGGTCTATACGGGCTCCTACATGGTGTAACAATACATCAGGTGTAGATGTATATAATGGAACAGACTGTGTTCTATACACTGGGTCTGGGCAAAAGTTTGGGGTCATTTGGAGATATCCTTGTTTTTTAAAGAAAATCACATTTTTAATTTATCATTTATAAAAACCTTTTTTGCTTTGTAGTTCTGGACAGGTATTGTGATGTCAGTTAATGGAGGTATTGTCTGTAGATTGATGAGTTGATAGTCCCTTATTATACAAGAGACAAAATTCACAAATTCTACAGCAGTGGGCCTGGGCAGGAGTCATGTCTTAATGGAAATAACAATGTGTTCAATAATGGGTCTGGGAATGTTATGATCATAAAGTTAATGGGAGGAGTTGAAAGTTGGTCTGTCAGAAGTTTACAGTTATACAATGTAAAATGACTGTTTGATGGGTCTGTCTGTATATTTATAAGATGGAATGTGAGGGTCTGGTGAGGTTTGATGGTTGGATGATGGGGGTTTTCTAATCAGTCATCTTAAATTTATAGTTCAAACCTGGAAATCAACCAATGTTCTGTTGTTAATTCAATAGAAAGGTAAAATGCTTTATTATCTAAAAGTTGAAGGTGTGATGTAGAAATGGAAATGGTGTGTGTTCTAGTGGGTCTGGGCAGGTGTGATGTAGTTAATGGAGATGGAGGTGTGTTCTAGTGGGTCTGGGCAGGTGTGATGTAGTTCATGGCGATGGGGGTGTGTTCTAGTGGGTCTGGGCAGGTTTGATGGAGTTAATGGAGATGGAGGTGTGTTCTAGTGGGTCTGGGCAGGTGTGATGTAGTTAATGGAGATGGAGGTGTGTTTAACGTTTGCAAGCTTGAGCTCGATATCGACCTAGTGTGACCTTCTGGTCCCGTCTCTCAAGTCAGTGAGTCAACACAGGAAGGAGCAATGAATGGATAGTTAATTTATTTCCAAAGCTGCAATGATGGGACACACACAGTATGGATGAATGATCAGTAGTGACGGGATATAAATACCACTCCCACAGCAATTCTACATTAATCTGCCCTGTAATATACTAACAAAAAAACAGTTTAAATGTCTATCAAAGTCATTGTGATCGTATAGTGGATTTAACAATTCCTACTAATTCCTAATTTACTATAATAAAAATAAATACATTATTTCCATGTGTCTCATATTCACTACATCAGAATAAACTGTCATCCATTTTAGTATCAAAAAATTATCAAAATAACCTGAAATATTACTCAATGTCTCCCTCCCCTCTGGTGGCGAAGAAGTATAATACACCTAAACTAACAAAACCGGGCTGATAAACTCGCTGGTGTTCATGAGTTTATAAAACATGTACTTTATACATTTGTTATAAATGACCTGCATTGATGAGACACACAGTGTGGATGAATGATCAGTAGTCGACAGGGTAAAAATAGCACTCCTAAAAGAAGATGCATTTTCCAGTTAGATACCAATTTGAAAGAGGGATCTTTAGCATAAAACCCACATGGAAAACAGAGATTTGGCAAATAACATATAAAGAGAGGCTGACTTGACGCCAAACCAACAACAGTAGTTACTAAAACATAAATTGCTAATGTGTGATTTAAAACGTGGATTTAATGATGTAATGTCAATTTTATACATTTCTATCCCAGGACCACTCAATTTTCAAATTCTCCATAAATCTGCTGTGGATTACCCAGAATCCTATACCTTTATCACACGAGCGGGGCAGCGGTCTAAGGCACTGTTCTTAAATGAATTGCCTCGTTAAATAGAGGATACAAATATTTTAAACATGTTCGTTACACCGTTACACTGGCAAACAAACTCAGTAGCACAGAGAAGATCATCCATATGACGTTGAGAAATACTGCATTGTGTGTAGTTTGGAAGAGTCACAAAATAAGTTAATAAATATGTAATAACGCAAAAACATTGTTTGTACTTATAGGTAACCATATCGTGATTACAATTAGCTTACTAAGTCTTTAACCACACTGTATTGTTACACTGGTGAGTTAAAACTCATGCTTCGTACACTTTAACTTGTTATCTGAAGATAAAATCTACATTTTACTCAACTGCGTTACCCACTCCAGTCAGCAGATGCGGTCTGGGAATTTATGGTGATGCTGTTGGTGTGACGTATAATCTAGTGGACGGAACGCTTCTTTCAACAGCAGCAACAGTTCGTCAGCCACCTCGGTAGCTTGCTAGACAAAATAGCCGAACCAATAAAGCTCTTTAGACGCTTTAGTGTATATTAGCCACTGTGTTTTAAACCCACTTCTGTCGTCTAGTTAGTTATCGGATTGAATTCTATATTAATGGTGTTGTTGTTATTAGTCAGCTAGCGGGCTGGTTAAGTTAGCATTAGCCTAGCTAACATCCCCGACCATGCAGTCACCAAGCTACTCTCCTTCTAATGAAGAGAAGGATATCACAGTAAATCAAGAAGTAGGGAGTGGGGCCGTTACTGTGAAAGAAGAGGAGGACGCGTTCAGAGTGAAAGACGAGGAAGATATCACAGTAAAACAAGAAGTAGAGAGTGGGGCCGTTACTGTGAAAGAAGAGAAGAGAAAGAGGAGGAAGATATCACAGTAAAAAAGAAGTAGAGAGTGAGGGCGTTCAGAGTGAAAGAAGAGGAGGGATGTTCAGAGTGAAAAGGAGGAGATGTCACAGTAAAAGGAGAGGAAGATGCAGTTTATGGCGTGAAAGAGGAGGGGGAGGAGATTACTTTTACATCGAAAAAGGAGGAGGAAGAAGAGGAGGAACCTGGATATCTGGGCCCGGTTTCCCAAACGCATCTTAAGGCATCCAATGGTTCTAACGATGAATTTAGCCATAAGATGGTTTTGAGAAACCGTTCCCTGATTAACACTAGTAAGTACTGTCTTAACAACAGAGGCACAAACTCTGCAGTTGAACTGATGTTTGGTGTTAAGGTGGAAATCTGCAATTGCTACATCCATATTGTGACTTTTAAATTATTTATTTACAGCCATTGATTCTTGAAGAATATAACACATGCCTCATGAGTTGAGTTCAACTGTTGTACCCCATCAGAACCCCAAATAAGCTTTTTTTTTACTATAATGTTTAGAAACAATGTAAATCAACACTGTATAGCAGTTAAGAACAAATTCTTATTTTCAATAACGGACTAGGAACAGTGGGTTAATTGACAGATTTGTACCATGTCAGCTCGGGGATATGAACTTGCAACCTTCCGGTTACTAGTCCAACGCTCTAACCACTAGGCTACCCTGCCGCCTCAACATGGTTAAAACTATAATGTTGATATCATGGATGGTCAGTCCTTGCATCCATAGGTCTGTCTGTAGTTACATTTCTCCAACCCCATAATCTTTTATTACCAAAATAGTGGTGGAATGACAGATTTGTTATTGTTTGAACTGCAGATTGCTGGGTTGTGTGTTTTTTTTAAACAGCAACAAAATGGCTGCCCAGAGACTTGGTTAACAGCTGAGGGATGGGGGAAGGAGAAGTGTAACCACTCTCAAATTCATAGAGAACGATATTGAAGAAACCTTAACCGAACACCTAGCGACCTCGTCAAGAAGTTCAGACATCTTGGCGTAACAGTCATAAGGTGTTGATTTGACAGTCGCTGGACCCAGGTTTGAGTTCAGCTCAGGGCTACCCCCTGAATTCAATACACTATGAATACAAGGACTGGCCATCCATGAGGTCATATTGATAATTTAACCAGTTTTCTAGGCTATATAGTATATTCTAGAATTCATCCATGATGTCATAATGATAGTTTAACCAGGTTTCTAGGATATATAGTATATTCTAGAATTCATCCATGATGTCATAATGATAGTTT
>NW_027039435.1:0-918 GCF_034236695.1 Oncorhynchus nerka | reverse complement strand
AGGCCTTAAGGGCAGTTTTATTTCAAATGTCGTACCCAGATGGAGAAAATCCAGTAAGTGTTTTATAGTTTCATCGTTAAGGGTAACTTACCCTAGAGTGGACACACTCCCGCCAGTTTCTGACACAACTGCCCAGACTTTGTAGACTGTTAATTAATGCTTAAACCTCATATTTATCAAATTTGAGTTGATATGAGTTGTCATCTAGTTCACAAAGACTCTAGATATTTAACACTAAATGACTGAATCCAGGGCATAGCTGGCCAGCACATTTAAATAGGAATTCACCACTTCTGAGGGTCACACAGACACTTTTCAGAATGAGGCCCTTCTTCCAATAGAGTTTCACCAGGTCCCGTGTTTCACACAGAACCCAGTCACCCTGGCCCCTCCCCCCTACAGACCGCACCAATCCCCAATGTGATCAATTCAGTGTCAGGACGGCTCTAGGTCGCCTGCAACCGACCAATGATAGGTGTCTGAGTCGACTGACTCACAGATCATCTTCCACTGCCTCGGCCCTGTTTACACCTCCAAGGTGACCCCCTCACACAGGAAAACACACTCAGAACCTACTGACTGGGCCCTGTTTACACCTCCAAGGTGACCCTCAAGGTGACACAGGGAAAACACACTCAGAGCCTACTGCCTTGGGCCCTGTTTACACTCTCCAAGGTGACCCTCACAGGAAAACACACTCAGAGCCTACTGACTGGGCTCCTGTTTACACTCTCCAAGGTATCCCCTCACACAGGAAAAAACACACTCAGAGCCTACTGATTGGCCCTGTTTACACCCCTCCAAGGTGACCTCACACAGGAAAACACATCAGAGCCTACTGACTGGGCCCTGCTTACACCTCCAAGGTGACCCCTCACACAGGAAAACACACTCAGAGCCTACTGACTGGGCCCTGTT
>NW_027039434.1:45986-64440 GCF_034236695.1 Oncorhynchus nerka | reverse complement strand
TGGGTCTGGAGATAGTGGCTGTATGTATTGTTCTGGAGTAGAGGAGGTTGTTGGGTCTGGAGATAGTGGCTGTATTGTTCTGGAGTAGAGGAGGTTGTTGGGTCTGGAGATAGTGGCTGTATGTATTGTTCTGGAGTAGAGGAGGTTGTTGGGTCTGGCGATAGTGGCTGTATGTATTGTTCTGGAGTAGAGAAGGTTGTTGGGTCTGGCGATAGTGGCTGTATGTATTGTTCTGGAGTAGGGGAGGTTGTGTTGGTCTCTGAGATAGTGGCTGTATGTATTGTTCTGGAGTAGAGGAGGTTGTGTTGGTCTCTCAGATAGTGGCTGTATGTATTGTTCTGGAGTAGAGGAGGTTGTGTTGGTCTCTCAGATAGTGGCTGTATGTATTGTTCTGGAGTAGGGGAGGTTGTGTTGGTCTCTGAGATAGTGGCTGTATTTATTGTTCTGGAGTAGAGGAGGTTGTATTGGTCTCTGAGATAGTGACTGTATGTATTGTTCTGGAGTAGAGGAGGTTGTATTGGTCTCTGAGATAGTGGCTGTATGTATTGTTCTGAAGTAGAGGAGGTTGTATTGGTCTCTGAGATAGTGGCTGTATTTATTGTTCTGGAGTAAAGGGGTCTATATTCAGAAAACACTTTGATAAGGGCTGTGAGCCAATGAGCAGCTTGGTATGAAGGGAGAGGGACCTCTGTGTAAATGGGAGGGAGCGGGAGAAGGCTGTCTTAGTTTAACACATGGCCTCTAAACCTCACAGCTACTGTATAGACTTACCTATCATACGTTAGAGAATAAAACTCTAACATATGGATTATCAACGCCTTATTTTTCAGATATCATCACATCACATTGTCTGATATCAACTTGTGGTGTTAGCACCACTAACCGATTATGTTTATTTTGATGAATGTTGTATGTCAGAATTCCCATGGGGAAAATGCATTTCATTGGAGACAGTTGGCATCCTTGTCTAGTTCCGCGGCTAAAATAAATATCAAATCAAATGTAATTTGTTACTTGCTTCGTAAATGACAGGTGTAGTTTAACACGGAACCCAAACCGGCTGCGTGCACCATCGTGTGCCATTGTACATACATTAATTTTGTCCCCCCACATCAAACGCGATCACGACACGCAGGTTAAAATATTAAAACAAAATCTGAACCAATTACATTCATTTGGGGCCAGGTCGAAAAGCATGTATGTATGGCAATTTAGCTAGATAGCTTGCACATGCTAGCTAATTTGTCCTGGGATATAAACATTGAGTTGTTATTTTACCTGAAATGCACAAGGTCCTCTACTCAGACAATTAATCCACACATAAAACGGTCAACCGAATCGTTTCTAGTCATCTCTCCTCCTTCCAGGCTTTTTCATCTTTGAACTTAATATGGTGACTGGCATCTAAACTTTCATAGTAGTACCACGACGACCGGCAAAACAGTTCATCTTTCAATCAACCACGTGGGTATAACCAATGAGGAGATGGCACATGGGTACCTGCTTCTCTAAACCAATGAGGAAATGGGAGAGGCAGGACTTGCAGCGCGATCTGCATCAGAAATAGAACTGACTTCTATTTTAGCCCTTGGCAACGCAGACGCTCGTTGGCGTGAGCAGTGTGGGTGCAGTAATTGAATAACATGGATTTCTACATTTATTTTGCAACGCTCGCGCACGCAACATGTCCAGTCTGGTCATCATGTTACAATGAAATGTTTAAAAAAACAGCTTAGCTAAAATACATCAGATGTCCATCCAATGGTGATCCCTGCACCTGTAACAGCTGGTATGAAAAGTTTTTATCTATCCAAGAAGGATACTTCCAAAGGTGGCCCAATTAAATTATGAGATGGTTCTGCTGTCCCAGATCACGTGATGGCTCACTTCAGGAAGACAAAAAAGAAGACCTCATATTTAGAAAAAAAACAAACAATAGATTTGATGATTAGATGAGTTTATTAGTCACATGCAAAGGGTCACAGATATAACTGCAGGATACATTGAAGTTCTTAAGCTTTGAGTTGCACCTGCTGATCAATAACAGATAGTCCTGCTGATCAATAACAGATAGCCCTGCTGATCAATAACATATAGTCCTGCTGATCAATAACAGATAGTCCTGCTGATCAATAACAGATAGTCCTGCTGATCAATAACAGATAGTCCTGCTGATCAATAACAGATAGTCCTGCTGATCAATAACAGATAGTCCTGCTGATCAATAACAGGTAGTCCTGCTGATCAATAACAGATAGTCCTGCTGATCAATAACAGATAGTCCTGCTGGTCAATAACAGATAGTCCTGCTGATCAATAACAGATAGTCCTGCTGATCAATAACAGATAGTCCTGCTGATCAATAACAGATAGTCCTGCTGATCAATAACAGATAGTCCTGCTGGTCAATAACAGGTAGTCCTGCTGATCAATAACAGATAGTCCTGCTGATCAATAACAGATAGTCCTGCTGATCAATAACAGATAGTCCTGCTGATCAATAACAGACAGTCCTGCTGATCAATAACAGATAGTCCTGCTGATCAATAACAGATAGTCCTGCTGATCAATAACAGATAGTCCTGCTGATCAATAACAGACAGTCCTGCTGATCAATAACAGATAGTCCTGCTGATCAATAACAGACAGTCCTGCTGGTCAATAACAGATAGTCCTGCTGATCAATAACAGATGGTCCTGCTGGTCAATAACAGACAGTCCTGCTGATCAATAACATATAGTCCTGCTGATCAATAACAGACAGTCCTGCTGATCAATAACAGATAGTCCTGCTGATCAATAACAGATACTCCTGCTGGTCAATAACAGATAGTCCTGCTGATCAATAACAGATAGTCCTGCTGGTCAATAACAGACAGTCCTGCTGATCAATAACAGATAGTCCTGCTGATCAATAACAGATAGTCCTGCTGGTCAATAACAGATAGTCCTGCTGGTCAATAACAGATAGTCTGCTGGTCAATAACAGATACTCCTGCTGGTCAATAACAGGTGGTCCTGCTGATCAATAACAGGTGGTCCTGCTGATTAATAACAGGTGGTTCTGCTGATCAATAACAGGTGGTCCTGCTGATTAATAACAGGTAGTCCTGCTGATCAATAAACAGGTGGTCCTGCTGATCAATAACAGGTGGTCCTGCTGATCAATAACAGGTGGTTCTGCTGCTGATCAATAACAGGTGGTCCTGCTGATCAATAACAGATAGTCCTGCTGATCAATAACAGGTGGTCCTGCTGATCAATAACAGGTGGTTCTGCTGATCAATAACAGGTGGTCCTGCTGATCAATAACAGATACTCCTGCTGGTCAATAACAGGTGGTCCTGCTGGTCAATAACAGGTGGTCCTGCTGGTCAATAACAGGTAGTCCTGCTGATCAATAACAGATAGTCCTGCTGATCAATAACTGGTAGTCCTGCTGATCAATAACAGATAGTCCTGCTGATCAATAACTGGTAGTCCTGCTGATCAATAACAGATAGTCCTGCTGATCAATAACTGGTAGTCCTGCTGATCAATAGCAGATAGTCCTGCTGGTCAATAACAGGTAGTCCTGCTGATCAATAACAGATACTCCTGCTGGTCAATAACAGGTGGTCCTGCTGGTCAATAACAGGTGGTCCTGCTGGTCAATAACAGGTAGTCCTGCTGATCAATAACAGATAGTCCTGCTGATCAATAACTGGTAGTCCTGCTGATCAATAACAGATAGTCCTGCTGATCAATAACTGGTAGTCCTGCTGATCAATAGCAGATAGTCCTGCTGGTCAATAACAGATAGTCCTGCTGGTCAATAACTGGTAGTCCTGCTGATCAATAACAGGTGGTCCTGCTGGTCAATAACAGATACTCCTGCTGGTCAATAACTGGTAGTCCTGCTGATCAATAACAGATACTCCTGCTGGTCAATAACTGGTAGTCCTGCTGATCAATAACAGATGGTCCTGCTGATCAATAACAGATGGTCCTGCTGATCAATAACAGATGGTCCTGCTGATCAATAACAGGTAGTCCTGCTGATCAATAACAGATACTCCTGCTGGTCAATAACTGGTAGTCCTGCTGATCAATAACAGATACTCCTGCTGGTCAATAACTGGTAGTCCTGCTTCAATGATCAATAACTTAGTCAAATAACAGGTAGTCCTGCTGATCAATAACAGGTAGTCCTGCTGATCAATAACAGGTAGTCCTGCTGATCAATAACAGATAGTCCTGCTGATCAATAACAGATGGTCCTGCTGATCAATAACAGATGGTCCTGCTGATCAATAACAGGTGGTCCTGCTGATCAATAACAGGTAGTCCTGCTGATCAATAACAGGTAGTCCTGCTGATCAATAACAGGTAGTCCTGCTGGTCAATAACAGGTAGTCCTGCTGATCAATAACAGATAGTCATACTGCTGCTGCAGGTACTACTGCTGCTAATACTACTACTACTACCACTACTACTACTGCTGCTACTGCTAGTACTACTACAGCTGCTGCTACTGCTAGTACTACTACAGCTGCTGCTACTGCTAGTACTACTACTACTGCTGCTACTGGCAGTACTACTGCAACTGCTGCTGCTGCTAGTACCACTACAGCTGCTGCTGCTGTACTACTGCTACTACTGCTGCTGCTGCTGGTACTAAAACTACTGCTGCTGCTGCTGGTACTACTACTACTGCTGCTACTGCTAGTACTACTACAACTGCTGCTATTGCTAGTACCCTACAAATACTGCTGGAACTTGCTGCTTCCACTTATATAACTAGTACTGTTGCCGGTACTACTACTATGCTGCTGCTGTACTGCCGCTATAGCTAGTACTACTGCTGCTACTGCTGGTAATATATTACTACTACTACTACTACTACGGGTAGTACTAATGCTGCTACTGCTTTCATAACTTCTGCTGGCAGTACTACTGCAACTGCTGTTGCTACTACTACTATTACTGCTAGTACCTACTGATACAAATACTGCTACTGCTAACTACTTTTACTGCTGCTAAAGTAGTACTACTGCTGCTAATACTGCTACCGCTAGTACCTACTAATGCCTACTTTTACTTGCCAGAACTACTGCTGCTACTGCAACTACTGCTGCTGCTGCCACTACCGGATGCCGCTAGCTGGTGCTACTGCTACCGCCAGTAGCCACTGCTAACTAATGCTGCTACTGTTAGTACCTACTGTTGCTAGTGATACTATATTACTACTAACTACTGCTACTGCTGCCACTACTACTATATGCACTGCTGCTACTGCTGCTATTGCTGATACCGCTATATAGGTACTGCTGCTACTGCTACTACTACTGATGCTACATTTAACCAAGAGAGTACCGACCCTGCCTCACACAGGAAGCAGCGCAGGTCCTAATCCAGGCACTTGTCATCTCCGTCTGGATTACTGCAACTCGCTGTTGGCTGGGCTCCCTGCCTGTGCCATTAAACCCCTACAACTCATCCAGAACGCCCGGCCCGTCTGGTGTTCAACCTTCCCAAGTTCTCTCACGTCACCCCGCTCCTCCGTCCTCTCCACTGGCTTCCAGTTGAAGCTCGCATCCGCTACAAGACCATGGTGCTTGCCTACGGAGCTGTGAGGGGGAACGGCACCTAGTACTACCTATATCAGGCTCTGATCAGGCCCTACACTACCACAACAAGGGCTACGCTAATCCACCTCTGGCCTGCTACTGCCTACTACTACCACTGAGGAGTAATTTCTGGTTCCTACTGCTAACTAAACTGTTACTGTTAGTACCTGGCTACTGATAACATATGTACTCCAGCTGGACAGCGGAGTCAATCACTGCTACTGCTGCTAGACTACTGAAACCCCACCTCTTTCAGAACCGCTTAGGATAGGTACTGTTAATCCTACTACTACTTGAAAGATTTAGATGCACTACTGCTACTACTAAAGTACTTAAGTACTGTTCCACTGGATACTTAAGGTGAACTACTACTGCCACTTTGTAAGTCGCTCTGTACCAGTACTACTACTGCTAGTACTGACTTACTGCTAGTAATGCTAAATGCTAGTACTACTACTGCTACTATAACTACTGCTGCTACTGCTAGTACTACTCTACTGCTGCAAGTACTGCTACTGCTAGTATTACTACCTACTACTACTACTACAACTGCAAGTACTACTACTGCTACTATAACTACTGCTGCTACTGCTAGTACTACTACTACTGCTGCTACTGGCAGTACTACTATAACTGCTGCTAATGCTAGCACTACTACTACTACTGCTACTATTGCCAGTACTACGACTACTGTTGCTACTGCTAGTACCACCGCCACAGCTAGTACTACTACTACTTCTGCTGCTACTGCTAGTACCACTAGTACTACTGTTATTACTACTGGTAGTACTACTGCAGTAGCTACTGCTTTTATAACTATTGCTGTCACTGCAAGTACTACTACTACTACTTATACTGCTAGTACTGCTACTATAACTACTGCTGCTTCTGCTTTGTACTTCTACTACCACTGCTAGTACTACTGTTGCCACCGCCACAGCCAGTGCCAGTGCCACTACTACTACTGGTAGTACTACCTCTATTACTAATTCTAGTACTACTGCTAATAGTGCTACTATAACTACTGCAACTACTGCTAGTACTACTACTACTACTGCTAGTACTACTGCTACTACAATTACCGCTGCCACTGCTAGTACTCCTTCTACTGCTGCTACTGCCAGTACTATTATTTTACTGCTGCTAGTTCTTCTGTTTCTACCTCTAACTAATGGTGCTACTGTTAGTACTACTATTGCTACTGCTGCTACTGCTACTACTAATATATGTACTACAAGTACCACTACTACTATAACTTCTGCTGCTACTACTACTGTAAGTGCTGCTGCTACTATAAGCACTGCTGCTACTAATGCTATAAGTACTGCTGCTAATACTGCTGCTACTGCTACTATAAGTACTGCTGCTACTGCTACTATAAGTATTGCTGCTAATACTGCTGCTACTGCTACTATAAGTACTGCTGCTAGTGCTACTGCTAGTACTACTACCACCACTGCTACTACTGCTGGTTCTACTTCTACTACTGCTACTGCCACTACTACTATACAGACTACTGCTTCTGCTACTATAAGTACTGCTACTGCTACTACTACTACTACTACTGCTGATTATACTACTACTGCTACTGCTGATTCTACTGCTACTGCTGATTCTACTACTACTACTGATTCTACTGCTACTGCTGATTCTACTACTACCACTACTACTAATGCTACTGCTGATTCTACTACTACTACTGCTACTGATTCTACTACTACTACTGATTCTACTGCTACTGCTGATTCTACTACTACCACTACTACTACTGCTACTGCTGATTCTACTACTACTACTGCTACTGCTGATTCTACTACTACTACTGATTCTACTACTACTGCTGATTCTACTACTACTACTGCTACTGCTGATTCTACTACTACTACTACTGCTGATTATACTACTACTGCTACTGCTGATTCTACTACTACTGCTACTGCTGATTATACTACTACTGCTACTGATTCTGCTACTGCTGATTCTACTACTACTACTACTGCTGATTCTACTACTACTACTACTGCTGATTCTACTACTACTACTACTGCTGATTCTACTACTACTGCTGATTCTGTTACTATTGCTAATATACCCTTTACTAAAACTACTGCTGCTGCTGCTACTACTGCTACTGCTACTGCTGATTATACTACTACTGCTACTGCTGATTCTACTACTACTGCTGATTCTGTTACTATTGCTAATATACCCTTTACTAAAACTACTGCTGCTGCCACTACTACTACTACTGCTACTGCTGATTCTACTACTACTGCTACTGCTGATTCTACTACTACTACTACTGCTGATTCTACTACTACTACTACTGCTGATTCTACTACTACTACTACTGCTGATTCTACTACTACTACTACTACTGATTCTACTGCTACTACTGATTCTACTGCTACCGCTGATTCTACTACCACTACTACTGCTGATGCTGATTCTACTACTACTGCTACTGCTGATTATACTGCTACTACTACTGCTGATTCCACACTACTGCTGATTCTGTTACTATTGCTATAACCCTTTACTAAACTGCTGCTGCTACTACTACTACTGCTACTGCTGATTCTACTACTACTGCTACTGCTGATTCTACTACTACTGCTGATTCTGTTACTATTGCTAATATACCCTTTACTAAAACTACTGCTGCTGATTCTACTACTACTACTACTACTGATTCTACTGCTACTACTGATTCTACTGCTACTGCTGATTCTACTGCTACTACTACTGCTGATTCTACTGCTACTGCTGATTATACTACTACTGCTACTGCTGATTCTACTACTACTGCTGATTCTGTTACTATTGCTAATATACCCTTTACTAAAACTACTGCTGCTGCTGCTACTACTACTACTACTACTGCTGATTCTACTACTACTGCTGATTATACTGCTACTGCTACTGCTGATTCTACTACTACTGCTACTGCTGATTCTACTACTACTGCTGATTCTACTACTACTGCTGATTCTACTACTACTGCTACTGCTGATTCTACTACTACTGCTGCTGCTGCTACTACTGCTACTGCTACTACCACTACTACTACTACCACTACTACTACTGCTACTACTACTACTACTGCTACTACCACTACTACTACTACTACTACTACTACTGCTACTACCACTACTACTGCTACTACTACTGCTACTACTACTACCACTACTACTACTGCTACTGCTACTGCTGATTCTACTGCTACTGCTGATTCTACTACTACTGCTACTGCTGATTCTACTGCTACTGCTAATATAACTACCACTACTAATTCTGTTACTATTACCCTTTACTAAAACTACTGCTGCTCCTGCTACTATTATAACTACTACTGATACGGGGCGGCTAGCCTAGTGGTTAGAGCGTTGGACTAGTAACCGACCAAGTTCAATCCCGAGCTGACAAGGTACAAATCTGTCATTCTGCCCCTGAATGGCATTAACTACTGTTCCTGGCAGTCATTGCTAAGAATTTGCTCTTAACTGACTAGTAAAATAAAGGTAAAATAAAAATATATAAAAAAATACTGCTACTATAAGTACTGCTGCTACTGCTACTACAGCCACACCAGGCTCTCCTCTCCGTCAGTCCCAATTCATGGAACTACTGCACTTTGATGGCAATTTGAACATTTCAGTGCTTCCTCCCATTCCAGTGGATTATCATCTGACTGGTCCTGTGACCCACCAGACCTGGGGCTGCTGCAAGCTGGAGAGCTGGAGCCGGGGATGGAGCTGGGCTGACCAAGGAACATCAGAGGCTGGTTGATTGCTGCCCCTGAACAGGCCGTTAGAACACCAACACGACTGTATGTAGCCAACGGGGCCATTGACAGTTTGAAGAATTTTCCATATGGCGTATTGGTATTTACAAAGCGCCTGCTGGAGATGTTGGTTTTGTTGAGGACATGATAATGAGCTGGGGCTGCATGCTATGCTACATGCTACATGCTACACGCTACATGCTTAACATGACTTCTGTCTCAGTCATTATAATGCTGCTGGAATGTGGCTGCATGCTCATGCTTCATGCTACATGCTACATTATCATCTTAACATGACTTCTGTCTCAGTCAGATAATGCTGCTGGAATGTGGCTGCATGCTAGCAGTGCACCAAGGAAACACTAACATGACTTCTGGTGTGGCCTCAGGACCCTACTCTACTATCACATTCTACAATACAACATCCATGTGTACATGTGTGTATAGTACCTGTGTTATAATATATACGTGTGTGTCTGTGCCTATGTGTATGTGTGTCTTCACAGTCTCATCTGTTCCAGAAGGTGTGTTTTTATCTGTTTTTTAAAATCTGATTCTACTGCTTGTATCAGTTACCTGATGTGGAATAGAGTTCCATGTAGTCATGGCTCTATGTAGTACTGTGGAATAGAGTTCCATGTAGTCATGGCTCTATGTAGTACTGTGGAATAGAGTTCCATGTAGTCATGGCTCTATGTAGTACTGTGGAATAGAGTTCCATGTAGTCATGGCTCTATGTAGTACTGTGCGCCTCCCATTGTCTGGGATTGTGAAGAGACGACTAGCGGCATGTCTTGTGGGGTATGTATGGGTGTCTGAGATGTGTGCTAGTAGTTTAAACAGACCACTCGGTACATTCAGCTTGTCAACACTTCTTACATAAACAAGTAGTGATGTAGTGAAGTCAATCTCTTCTCCACTATAACACATTATATCTGGTAAAAGATAATACAATTACATTTTTTTGTACCATCATCTTTGAAATGCAAGAAAAAGACCATAAGGTATTATTCCAGCCCAGGCGCATTTTAGATTTTGGCCACTAGATGGCAGCAGTGTATCTACACAGTTTTAGACTGATCCAATAAACCATTGCATTTCTGTTCATCAAGACTGCCCAATTGGTTTATTAATAGAGATAGGGGGCAGCATTTCCACTTTTGGATAAATAGCGTGCACAATTTCAACTTCCTGCTACTCATGACAGGAATATGTTATATGCATATGATTAGTAGGTGTGGATAGGAAACACTCTGAAGTTTCTAAAACTGGTTCAACCATGTCTGTGACTATAACAGAACTTATGTAGCAGGCAAAACCCCAAGGAAAAACTGTTCAGAATGATTTGATTTTTTTTCCTCTGACTGTTCCCTCCGTTGTCTTTGAAGGGAAGCTAATTATTTTACAGTTCCTACGACTTCCACATCCTGGAACAACGTTACACTGTTGATAGTTACGCAAGAGGAAAATGGTGCATGTTTTGTTTACTTGCTGTATTGAATACAGATAGCCCGTCTACAATTTGATCGATTATTAACGTTTAAAAATACCTAATGTTGTATTACAAAGGTAGTTTGAAATATATTGGCAAAGTTTATAGGCAACTTTTGAAATGTTTTGTAGTGACGTTGTGTTTTGGAAAGCTGTTTTTTTTCGATCAAACCTGCTTTATAAATGGACATTTTGATATACATGGGCCGGAATTAATCGAAAAAAGGACCAATTATGATGTTTATGGGACATATTGAGTGCCAAATAAAGAAGCTCATCAAAGGTAATGTATGTTTTATATTTAATTTCAGCGTTTGTGTAGCGCTCGCCACGCTAGTTCTTTTGTTTATAACTGTTCCAGCTAGTTCTTTTGTTTATAACTTTTTAAAATCTGGTTGGCAGGTGTAGCTGTTCCAGGTGGGTACACCAACTATCGGATAATGGCTTTTTTTGAACATTTTGTTAAAAATCTGACATTTCAGCGCCAACATCAGTCCTGCTTCACAGGGTGAAGCTTTAATTGAGTATCCTGCATGTGGTTTAATCTGGATTGGAAACCCTCTGGACTTTTTTAAAACTTTGTTAAAAATGTCGGCTATTACATAACGTGCCCTGCTACTCATGCCAGGAAAACCTGATCACAGAAAATGGTTAGAATGTGTGGAGTTGGAAACCCTCCAACTGGTTAAATCAATTGTATAACGTGCGTTACATCGGAAGCGCAGGAAAACCTGATCACAGAAAATAAATAAATATCCTTGACTTCAGCAATTGTTAACAGTAGGCAGATTAGATAAGACCAACAACTCCCACAGCATCCCCATGTTGTCCAGTATCTTGTGAATTTAATCATCTTTGATTCTTGGTTGAACCGAAGAGGGGCACCGCTTACCTCCGGTCTCCGCCCAGATCATTCCGGAAGAGCTCTCTCCTGAAATTTTTTTCCAAGACGACAGCTAATGATATTTACATCGCCTACGGATGATTTTTATCGCTTATTAACGTTTTACTAATACCTAAAGTAGCATTACAAACGTATTTCGAAGTGTTTTGTGAAAGTTTATCGTCTACTTTTTGAATTTTAAAATGACGTTACGTTGTGAAATCGCTGTTTTTTTTCGTTTATCACACAGTCTACATATAACGATATCTTGGCTTTATATGGCGATTTAATCGAAATAAAGACCCAATAGTGTTTATGGGACATCTAGGAGTGCCAACAAAGAAGATGGTGAAAGGTAATGACAGTTTTCTATTTTATTGTGCGGTTTGTGTAACGCCGAAATGCTAATTATTTTGTTTACGTCCCCTGCTGTGCTTTTCTGTTGTAGTGTATTGGTGCATGCTATCAGATAATAGCTTCTCATGCTGTCGCGAAAAGCATTTAAAAATCTGACTTGTTGCCTGGATTCTAGCGAGTGTAGCTTTAATTTGATACCCTGCATGTGTATTTTAATGAACTTTTGAGTTTTAACTAATACTATTAGCATTTAGCGTAGCGCATTTGCATTTCCAGAGCTCTAGTTGGGACGCAAGCGTCCCAATTAGAAAGGGAAGAGGTTAATGAAAGTTTGAGTTTTATAGCGTTTTATTTGAATTTGGCGCTCTACATTTCCTTAGGCTATTAAATGGCGTCTCCCCTATCCATAAGAGGTTCTTCGGGATCGGTGTCCTTCCACGGGAAGGTTGAGTTAAAACGATCTCCTCACAAGTAGATAAGACGGTCAATGTTAAGTTGGGAACGCTATACATCATATCCAAATCAAATCACATTTTATTGGTCACATGCAGATGTCATTGCAAATGCAGCGAAATGCTTGTGCTTCTAGTTCCGACTGTGCAGCAATATCTAACAAGTAATATCTAACAATTCCACAACAAATACCTAATGGAATAAGGAATGGAATGGAATCAGAATATATAAATATATGGATGAGCAATGACAGAGCAGCATAGGCTTAGATTTGTATTTTATTTCACCTTTATTTAACCAGGTAGGCCAGTTAAGAGCAAGTTCTCATTTACAACTGCGACCTGGCCAAGAAATCAAATCAAATCAAATCAAATTTTATTTGTCACATACACATGGTTAGCAGATGTTAATGCGAGTGTAGCGAAATGCTTGTGCTTCTAGTTCCGACAATGCAGTGATAACCAACAAGTAATCTAACTAACAATTCCAAAACTACTGTCTTATACACAGTGTAAGGGGATAAGGAATATGTACATAAGGATATATGAATGAGTGATGGTACAGAGCAGCATACAGTAGATGGTATCGAGTACAGTATATACATATGAGATGAGTATGTAGACAAAGTAAACAAAGTGGCATAGTTAAAGTGGCTAGTGACATAAGAATGCAGTCGATGATCTAGAGTACAGTATATACATATGCATATGAGATGAATAATGTAGGGTAAGTAACATTATATAAGGTAGCATTGTTTAAAGTGGCTAGTGATATATTTACATCATTTCCCATCAATTCCCATTATTAAAGTGGCTGGAGTTGGGTCAGTGTCAATGACAGTGTGTTGGCAGCAGCCACTCAGTGTTAGTGGTGGCTGTTTAACAGTCTGATGGCCTTGAGATAGAAGCTGTTTTTCAGTCTCTCGGTCCCAGCTTTGATGCACCTGTACTGACCTCGCCTTCTGGATGATAGCGGGGTGAACAGGCAGTGGTTCGGGTGGTTGATGTCCTTGATAGTCTTTATGGCCTTCCTGTAACATCGGGTGGTGTAGGTGTCCTGGAGGGCAGGTAGTTTTCCCCGGTGATGCGTTGTGCAGACCTCACTACCCTCTGGAGAGCCTTACGGTTGAGGCGGAGCAGTTGACGTACCAGGCGGTGATATAGCCCGCCTGGATGCTCTCGATTGTGCATCTGTAGAAGTTTGTGAGTGCTTTTGGTGACAAGCCAAATTTCTTCAGCCTCCTGAGGTTGAAGAGGCGCTGCTGCGCCTTCTTCACGGCACGCTGTCAGTGTGAGTGGACCAGTTCAGTTTGTCTGTGATGTGTATGCCGAGGAACTTAAAACTTGCTACCCTCTCCACTACTGATCCATCGATGTGGATAGGGGTGTTCCCTCTGCTGTTTCCTGAAGTCCACAATCATCTCCTTAGTTTTGTTGACGTTGAGTGTGAGGTTATTTTCCTGACACCACACTCCGAGGGCCCTCACCTCCTCCTGTAGGCCGTCTGTAGTTTATTTGGTAATCAAGCCTACCACTGTTGTGTCGTCCGCAAACTTGATGATTGAGTTGGAGCGTGCATGGCACGCAGTCGTGGGTGAACAGGGAGTACAGGAAGGGCTCAGAGGCACCCTTGTGGGGCCCCGTGTTGAGGATCAGCGGGAGGAGATGTTGTTGCCTGCCCTCACCACCTGGGGGGCGGCCCGTCAGGAAGTCAGTACCCAGTTGCACAGAGGCGGGGTCGAGACCCAGGGTCTCGAGCTTGATGTGAGCTTGGAGGGTACTATGGTGAAACCCACCTGAAGCCCCACCTCTTTAAGGAATGCCTAGGATAGGATAAAGTAATCCTTCTCCCTCCCCCCGTAGATGCACTATGTAAAGTGGCTGTTCCACTGGATGTCATAAGGTGAAAGCACCAATTTGTAAGTCGCTCTGGATAGTCTGCTATGAAAATGTAAATGTAAATGTGTTGAATGCAGCTGTAGTCGATTCTTCACATAGGTATTCCTCTTGTCCAGGTGGGTTAGGGCAGTGTGCAGTGTGGTTGAGATTGCATCGTCTGTGGACCTATTTGGGCGGTAAGCAAATTGGAGTGGGTCTAGGGTGTCAGGTAGGGTGGAGGTGATATGGTCCTTGACTAGTCTCTCAAAGCACTTCATGATGATGGAAGTGAGTGCTACGGGCGGTAGTCGTTTGCTCAGTTACCTTAGCTTTCTTGGGAACAGGAACAATGGTGGCCCTCTTGAAGCATGTGGGAACAGCAGACTGGTATAGGGATTGATTGAATATGTCCGCAAACACACCGGCCAGCTGGTCTGCGCATGCTCTGAGGGCGCGGCTGGGGATGCCGTCTGGGCCTGCAGCCTTGCGAGGGTTAACACGTTTAAATGTCTTACTCACCTCGGCTGCAGTGAAGGAGGGACCGCATGTTTTAGATTGCAGGCCGTGTCAGTGGCACTGTATTGTCCTCAAAGCGATAAAGCAAAGCAGTGCGACAAAAACAACAACGCCGAGTTAAACAATAATATAGAATACAGTATATACATATGAGATGAGTAATACAAAATATATAAAGATTATATAAAGTGGCATTATTAAAATGACTAGTCTTCCATTTATTAAGGTGACCAATGATTTCAAGTCTGTATGTTGGCAACAGCCTCTCTGTGCTAGTGATGGCTATTTAACAGTCTGATGACCTTGAAATAGAAGCTGTTTTTCAGTCTCTCAGTCCTTGCTTTGATGCAACTGTACTAACCTCGCCTTTTGGATGGTAGTGGGGTGACCAGGCAGTGGCTCGGGTGGTTGTTGTTCTTGATGATCTTTTTGGCCTTCCTTTTTGGCCTTCCTGTGGCATCGAGTGCTGTAGCTGTCCTGGAGGGCAGGTAGTTTGCCCCCAGTGATGCGTTGTGCAGACCGCACCACCCTCTAGAGAGACCTGCGGTTGTGGGCAGTGCAATTGCCGTACCAGGCGGTGATACAGCCCGACAGGGTGCTCTCAATTGTGCATCTGTAAAAGTTAGAGGTTTATAGTTGACAAGCCAAATTTCTTCAGCCTCCTGTAGTTGAAGAGGGGTTGTGGCGCCTTCTTCACCACACTGTCTGTGTGGGTAGACGATTTCAGTTTGTCCGTGATGTGTACGCAGAGGAACTTAAAACTTTCCACCTTCTCCACTCCTATGCCTTCGATGTGGATAGGGGGCTACTCCCTCTGCTGTTTCCTGAAGTCCACGATCAGCTCCTTTGTTTTGTTGACGTTGAATGAGAGGTTATTGGTTATTTTCCTGACTGCACACTCTGTGAGAACTCACCTCCTCCCTGTGGGCCGTATCGTCATTGGTGTTAATCAGGCCTACTACTGTTGTGTCATCTGCAAACTTCATGATTGAGGTGGAGGCGTGCATGGCCACGCAGTCATGGGTGAACAGGGAGTACCGGAAGGGGCCGAGTAGACCCTGCCACAAAGTGACTAGCCGTTGAATTGCGACTCCACTTTATATACCGACATTTTGCTTGTTTGATTGCCTTGATTATCTACACTGTTTATATTCGGCCATATTCCCAGTCAACTTTCCATCGTTAAATGCGGTGGTTCGCACCTTCAGGTTTGGGCGAATGTAGTTTCCCTCAGTTTAAATAGTGAATGAAATGGTACCAACGTCTTGCTGTAATACAAAGCCTTTCGTGTTTCTTCCACTCAGTCAGTCAGAAAGAATGTAGAACGACTAGAAATACAGGAGGCTAATGATAAAATAGACCGTTCTGTTTCTTTGAACAATGTGACTGGGGTCAACCTTGGACAGAATGCGAGAGGCAGACAGAGTTGAGAGTTGAATGTCATAAGAGGTTTCCAGTCACATCCGCCCAGGCAGGCTACAGTGGTGCTATCCAATGAAACAATAGCTTAATAACACATTTAGAGACAAAGCCGTCCGGCTCAGGCTCCAGTTCAGGGTTAGGGGCTTCTGCTCTCCAAGAAGCTGCCGTCTCACCTTGACAGCTCCTCTACCCACAATGCACTAAGTGGATGATTAAAAAGAGATGGAGGGTTTTACTGAGGGTATGTGTAGCATCCCCCGTGCTCCCCGCAGCCAGCCGAGCGATCAGCTACATCTGTCCTCCAAGCAACACCAACATCCTTTATTTATTTCCGTTAAATATTGATGTGTGTTATGAAAGGGTTCAAATAATGTGTCTGCCTCTTCTGGTCCCGGCACACTGTTTTCTAATGCATAAATAATTCTGCTGGGTGGACAGTGGGCATACACATTAGGTGGGGTGTATCCGTTGTATCACATTCTTTCTGCCTGAGAGAAAATACCATCTCTAGTAATTTCCTACACTTATACAATCTCGTTGACGGTAAATAATTGATGTATGAATTTAGGGCTAAAACTCCAATACACTATGACTTTATGTCAAGGGGTTAGTCCCTGAAGATTTGAATCCAAATCATCCCTCAAAATGGCTTCTTCCACTTTAAAAAGGAACCCTTTTGACTCCCCCTCTCCCCCCCCATTCAATGGCAGTGTGTGCCCTCTACTGCCAGGCCCTGGGTGTAGGAGCCTCTTCATGAGGTCTGGCTGTGCATGGCTGCCGATAACCCAGTGATTTAGCCCATTACAAAGGGAAATGTTTTGTTTTTGAACACAAATGGGTTTTCACACTGACATTGAACCCATTTTGATTGCATTGGCAGAGAGTGTGTGTGTGTGATAGGGCGCCCATCTTGCTTTTCATCTCAATATCTGCTGTGATGTACAATTATAGCTCAATTGTCAGCCAGATCCATTCAGCAGATACACAGTGAGATAATAGTTTTAGAAAACAATTTCACTCTCAATGCTTCAATTAACCTGCTGTAGTGAGTACAGCTGCTTTCTCTATTAAACTGCTCCTACAGCTCCTCATTGAAACAACGTCAGACAGAGAGAGAGCCCAGAGTCTAGTAGTGGAATTAAAGCTGTATGTACAGGGACCATTTAACTGTCCTCACAACATTAATGAATGAAATACGGACAGACCGACATTGATGTTAGCATATGATGTGCTGAATATCCACCTGAAGCGATAACAGGGGCTGAGTAGCTAGATCTACATTGACTAGCCTGGGGCTGGGTAACCACGGTGATGATTTACACCTCTGTTACCCAGGTTCAGGAGAGGAGGTTACCATGGTGATGATTTACACCTCTGTTACAGGACCAGGAGAGGTTACCACGGTGATGATTTACACCTCTGTTACAGGACCAGGAGAGTTACCACGGTGATGATTTACACCTCTGTTACAGGACCAGGAGAGTTACCACGGTGATGATTTACACCTCTGTTACAGGACCAGGAGAGGTTACCACGGTGATGATTTACACTCTGTTACAGGACCAGGAGAGGTTCCACGGTGATGATTTACACCTCTGTTACAGGACCAGGAGAGGTTACCACGGTGATGATTTACACCCTGTTACAGGACCAGGAGAGGTTACCACGGTGATGATTTACACCTCTGTTAAAGGACCAGGAGAGGCTACCACGGTGATTTTACCTCTGTTACAGGACCAGGAGAGGTTACCACATTGATAATTTACACCTCTGTTACAGGGTCCAGAGGGTTACCACGGTGATGATTTACACCCTCTGTTACAGGACCAGGAGAGGTTACCACGGTGGATGATTTACACCTCTGTTACAGGACCAGGAGAGGTTACCACGGTGATGATTTACACCTGTTACAGGACCAGGGCCTGGGGTTAGGTAAACCATGGAGGTGATTTACACCTCTGTTACGGGACCAGGAGCATTGGGACTCACTTTGACAGTCAGTACAATGGTATTAACTGTAATAAATGTAATGATCCACAACAGTAACATTGCAACATTGTAT